>NC_142516.1:180266818-180572500 GCF_057876585.1 Rhinolophus sinicus
TTTTTAATGAACTTCTTGGCCAAAGAATCCATGTCTTTACCAAAAAAAAAAAAAAAAAAAAGGAACATTTCCAAAACTAGTTAACTGTCTCATTTGTGAAATTTTAAGAAAAGTAAACTGGTGATATAAAAACGCAATTAAGGCAGAACACACAAATGCACATGTGCAGCTATTCCCACCCACCCACACACTCACACACACACACACACACACACCAGTTTTGCAAAGAAACAGAAAGGCGAGTGGCAGGTGGGAGCCTGCCGGCATCCCTCCCTGTGCCTGCTTCTAATAGCTGTTTCCTTCCCCCACTTTTCGAAGGCACAGGAAGCAGCAGGAGTTCAGAACGCATCCAAGACAACGAGGAAGGGAGGGTGTTCTTCTGTGTATGTGGGTCAGTTATGAGGCAGACACGGCCGGCCTCACTACATGCAGCTGCACATAATATTGCGAGCTCTCTCAGGGCTCTGAGAGCACACAATGGCGCAGGCGAGCGAGAAGACACACGTAGCATGCTTTGACTTTACCCACCTGCTCCGTTTGGGGTGTTGACATTTGAATTCTCTAAAGCCCGATTCTTATAAACATCAATAACGTTAGGCAGGTAGAATATTGGGGAAGGGCAAGACTCAGTCTGGCACACTCCATAGCAGGATCTTAAGCCCCACTAGATGTGTCCTAGGTCCAACTGCTTAACTTCTCTATTCATCCACTTCCTCGTCTGTAAGATGGGGTTAGCCTCATAGGGCTGTTGTGGGACTAAGTCAGCACACGCATGCAAAGTACTTAGAACGGGACCTGAAAACCATGCAGTGAAGTCTGCCATTAGGTTCTAATGCTAGAGCAGAAATGGGAAGTTAAGGAACTACAATACAATCTGGACACAAACTCAGTTTGCATGCAGAGCTTTTTGCAAGTGAGAACCATTCATTTTGGGACTGTTTTAAAGCAAAACATTATTGTTGTTGCTCTTATTTTTAATATGCTCAGTATAATGTTTCTCACTGCAAACTTAAGCCTATAATGAGTAACACAGAAAATCTTTTGGGAGTAGTATTAATTCCCAGTTTAGGTTACAAAGTCATACATACACTACTCTTTCCCTTTAGGGCATTTTTTTTTCCATGAATGGAATCAGAATTCCAGAGCCTTTGATGATCTATCTCGATGCTTCTCTAATAGGAAGGTGTTAGAGATACGCAAAGCCAAAGGCTTTCAAGATACACAAAGCCAAAAATAGATAAGACGCAATCTCCTGGAGAATAAAAATACTAAATGGGAAATGATTTAAGTCATTCCTTCTCTTAAAACAAATATTATTATAAAAAAGAAAGCAAAATTACGGGTATTGTCTAGCACTTGTTAGAAGACTCATAACTATGTTTTACTGTCCTCTGCTATTAGGGTTTCTTTAGTGGAAAAACGAGAAATACCAGGAAAGTCACGGGATGTGACCTGGGCCACATGCAAACCACAAACAAGATTAGCGGTTAGAACGCATTGCTGATGTCTACCATACAGTTTCTTTTCCACCTCCACTTCTACACTTTATGTAACAAAAATCAGGGAGGTGAAAGAAACAAAGTAATACTGTGAGAAGGTAATTTGATAAACTCTGAAAAGTGATGCTAGCTTTTGTCTTTCTTTGATTTTTTAATAAACTAAATTCCATTTTCAACAATTGTTTTTCCACCAGATCTTAATACTGGAAAAGAATAATGAGAGGTTTATCTTTAGTTTAGCCTTCTATTCATTATTTACATATGGTTTATTGACATTCAAAGAAATAGTGACACAAAAAAGGACATGTTACTTAACTCTCAATTGGCGATTGTGGAAAGAACACTGGTTTCAGAATTGCTTGGCCTCAACTTTCCTTAGTCTAGTTCAGATTTCCATGGGCCTGATTCACTGCTCAGATACAGAATGATAGTTACACGAATGAAGTTATTTTATATTTTTCTAAAGGTACTTGGATAATATCAATATAATGCCAAACCAAAGAAAGTAAATATTCACTCAGATATTCAGATAAGCAGATATCCACGTCATCTCTTAAATCAGGTATACCCAGCTAAACTTTTTTCCTTGCAACTATTGTGCAACTATTTATAACTATATATTTTACTATAAGTCTTAAAATAAGACTTATATAGACCTTACTATAAAATAATGTCTTATTTTACTGTAATATAAAACCCGGTCTTGAATAGAATAGAATAGAATAGAATAGAATAGAATAGAATAGAATAGAATAGAATAGAATAGAATACTGGGTCTTATATTAAATTTTGCTCCAAAAAACGCATTAGAGCCGATTGTCTGGCTAGGTCTTATTTTTGGGGAAACACCGTATTGCTTATACGCATAAACAATCTGTGTAGTTTGAATCTCAAAGGTGATGTAACTGTGTGTTGTAATTTACATGTTAGGAATGAAGGAAAGTTTAAAGATTGTGCAATAGAATGTCTTTGTTGCATAATAAACTAAGAAAATTGAGCTCCAGGGTAGTTAGTAGCAAAACAAAAATTATTCTCCTGATCTCAGGTACAGTTCTATTCCCACACTGTCTCTATATGTCTTGCTTTTTTATGTTGTTAGGTTGTAGTTACTCATAATTGGATGATCACATGGTATATTGTTCAAACAAAAGTATTTCTAAAGGTGGTAAGGGCCACTGCTAACAATTATGCCTGAATGATGGTGTAAACAGATTTTTCTGAGTAAACCATGACATGACAAGCTACCCAAAAAGTAAAGAAATATCAAGTTTAGCATCCTTTGATTTGTTCTAAAAAGGTCATTTAAAAATAAAACAAATATGTCATTTGGGACCAATAGTCTTAAAAAAACTCTCTTTTCTGCAAAATAATATGAATTTTTATCCATTAAAACTGAATAACAATTGTGTATTTATTAATTGAATTAAAAGATGTTTCATCTATGTACATAGAAAAACAGAAGCATGTTAGGGAATTCCATGTAAAATATTAAGCTAATCAAAAACCTTTAAACCAATTTAAGAGTTATGAAAATTAGTAATAAAAACATACTTTGCAAAAATCTAATAGATAATGCAGCTAGTAAAGAACAAGACATAAAAATAAGGCCAAAAGAGCATTAGATCCAGAATGAAAATACAAGTATGCAAAGAGACAATGTGAATTAATCATACAAAACAGAAGGGAGAAATATAATGTGCAGATTTAATGAAGGGATTCTGGTGGTTTTCACTTGAGTAATCAAAGGATGACAGATCAATAATTAAAATTAGATAGATAGCTGAGAGAAGAGTTGCTTAAAAATTCAGGAAATTAACAGAAAGGAACTTTCACCCTTTTTTTAATTTGGGGAAGAAAAAAATCAGATAACGAATTATTATACACACACACACACACACACAAATGCTCTCACACACACATGCACTTTAAAAACAGAAACAACTAAATGTAGACCTTTTAATACCTCTTTTGACACATCAATGCCTACAAGGGAATGCACACATTCTAATAATACAAGCCGAAACCATTCGAATTTACCATGGCTAGTAATTATCTAGGACACTATAAAAGATCCCAGCGACAGTTAATCTAATAAATCTGCCATTATCTCTAATACTTCAAATCTGTGCCTTGAGCTAAACAGTTGCCAAGATGGAGCTCTTGTTTACATAGAACTGAATCAGAGTGGGGGACAAAATATGTCAAGACTTTTCTAACTTTTTTCTTCTTTCAATTGTTGACATAAAATGGTTAGCTGGTATTTTATTCTTATTTTCCACAAGATGCTAAAGATCTTGTTTCTCTTTTTCTTTCCCTCATAAATGCATGCTACCTAACGTGAAGGTGACGGCTCATTTAAGTTCTTGAGCTCTGAAAGCCGGCTTTGTTCATGGCCATCCTACGAGGCAGCATCTCTGATTATTATATCTCTGTGACCTGAATGAAAGCTGAATCCACTTCAGAATAAGAAACAACATGTTGGAATATTTTTTGAGCGGGGGGGAAGGGGTTTATATCATTCAATCACTTTTATAAAATAGGTAAATGAATGTCACTAGGTAATGCTCAAAATTAGTAATTGAAAGTGTGAAAAACACAATATGCTGCTATTAGGCATTTTCAGTCACATAAGCAGGAATAATTGTCCAATTTCTATCATCAGCCTCTGTGTCTCAGGAAGATTAAAAGACAGCAGGATGATCTTCACAAACCACTGAAGACCAGTATTTGAACCCTGACTTCACTTCAGAACTGTCACTCTATGCATGTGTTTGTTCTGTATCCAGTTTCTTTATCAGGTCAACAAGAGAAGTTCCTTCCCATGAGTATCTCCCAGTAATGGTACTTAAAATAAGCATGTAAATGAAAAATCATATGTTATTTAAAAAAAAAAAAAAAAAAACTAAATGAAACAAAAAAACCCTCTCCTCCGTCTATATGTATCCCTCTACATATTCTTTCCATATTTATATGAAGAAATACAATCAATTCAGAATACTTTATAGGTCTGTAACACCACAAAATATATCAGGCCTAAGTAAAAATCTTACTTGATGACATCTCTGTATCCTGTTACACCAAAATATACACATTACTGCTTCATCAAGTTTGTGGGTGCTCAGTGCCGATGAATCTAGATGCTTCATTACTATGACTTGGTTACCTATGGATGACAGTGAAGTGTGTCTGGGAAACCAAAGTATATTTGAGCATAACAGAAAGAATAATGGAAACCCAAAGCAGAATTGCGATCTATTTGATTTCATATAATAAAGATAATTTAAATGTATTTAATGTGAACTATGTCACACTTTGAGTTTTGGTTCTGTTTCTGACCTCTTTTCCAATTACTTCGTAGCCTTAAAAAAAAATAAAATCATTTGTTTTGAGCCATAGGATAAGGATGGTAAACATACAGACTTTCTTTTATATCATTATTAGTCTATGATCTTAAAAAAAGAAAAAAGTTCTAGAATGTTTGACTTTTGACTGTATATCCAGAGTATATAAGTCTTATCCAAGCAGTATGATTTGGTAACAGGTCGTTCATAGCTCATTTTTGGTAAAAATGTGGTATAATAGAATCTAAATATTAGATTACATGGTAACACAGCTATACATTTTGGGTATAAGAGACAGTTTCCTTTTTAACATCATTTTCCCTATTTTGTTTATTTGGCAGGACCTCCGCATTCTTTTTTTTTTCTTTTTTTTCTATGAGTTCTATATAGTGGATGTGAGACATAGTAACATAAATCTAAAAGGATGGCCTAAAAGAAACTAATATCTCTTCAGGAATAAAAAAAGCCATCTTAGATTTCTAGCACGAAACATTCATGCAGAAATCTGCTAAATTGCTGTTCTGCAACATGGCTAATATGCATAAAAACCATTTTATTTTATGAATAAATAAGAACTATTCTGTGCAGCCATGAAGGACTAAGAAGAGTAAAAAACCAGCCTGAATTCATGGGGCTTTCACTTAATGAAAACAAGCACATGCAGCTCAATGGAGAGCGGGCATTGGAAGACTTAAGCAGGTGCCCAAATGAATAGAAGATTGTCTCCATAAAAGATGGATCGCCTCAAGAAAAGCAAGGGATGTTTCTAAAAAAGTACAGTTTTAATAACAAATAAATAAAGAATTAAAAAACAACAACAAAAAAAGAAAACCCAACAAATGATTTCACTGCATGCAACTATTTCCTAATGATTTCTTCAAGTCTACTTCAAAAATCCCTCCAAATTAAGAATTATTTAAAACAAATCAAGTGGGCAATTACCAGTTTGTTGAGAGTATCAATTGATGGTAGTTGTGGGAGGAATTTAAGTGCATGAAAGCAATGCCTCCCTTCATATTCGACTTATTTGACTCCTTTCTTCTACTAACACAGACAAAAAATTTCAGCAGTTTCACTGCCATTTCGAAGAAAAAAATGTTTTTCCTCATTGTGAATTTCACTTTACAATTTCTTTCTAATCTATTGTTAATACTCAAAAAGATAAAAAGGTTATACCTTGCTTTATTACAAAAAAGCACTAACTTCCTCTATACAGTGTAAATGATAAAAACAAATTATAATCTCATTAGTAATGCTTTGAAATACGTACTATATTTTGCTGGATACAGTTTAAGGTAACAGTGCATAGAATGAATTCTAAAGTATTTAAAAACAATCCAATTACTTTCCTCATTTTCTTTTGTTTCCAAAAAACTATATATCAGTATTTTCCTTTCTTAAAATAATCTATTTGAAGTAACATTGACATTTTCTATTGATATCCTATTGTAATAGGTTTCTCTATTTATTTAATGTGGTTTTCTTTCTCAAAATGTTAAGGCTAAATACAATTAGTTTGTACAAAATTGTAAATCCACTTTTTTAAAGCTTTATAAAATAAGAAAAAATTGGCTATATAAAACTGAAGATTTAAATAATTTTGTATCATCTGCAGTCTCTTTTTACATTTTAGAATCAAGATAGTACTTTCATAAAATGTTGCATGTGGAAAACTAAAAGTAACTGGTTTTGCAAATCGAGGTAATAGTGAAAAATATAATAAAGATTAACCATATATTCCTATTTCTTGTTCAGGATAACTGTTATAATAATATCACATATGAGTGCAGTTATAGAATTTACACACTTATTTCACATATATCAATACACTTGAACTTCATCCCTAAAGAAGATGGGACTCACATGCAAGTTGTTATCAGTTCTGGATATCAGGAGGACCCTAAAAGTCATAGCTAAAGGGACAAGTGGCAAAAATAAACCAGAACCCAGGTGTCCTGCTTCATAGTCTACTTCTACATGAAACAAGATACCCTAAGTAGACTTAAAGTCCAAGTATAATACCTGAATAATTTCTTTTTGAGTCATATGGGAATAACATCTACATTACAGAGGTTTTTTTTATTGTTGTTGTTATTTTTTTAAATCTGAGAGGACAGCAATTGTGTGTGTAAAAAGTGAGCTACAAAGTGGAGCCATGGGAAATGACAGATAGGTATTTCATACACTGGTCCATCATTCTTCAATTTGGCCCAATTTTCGTATCCAAAATTAACTTCAGAAAAGCTTAGGTTTGGGGGTAAAATGATAATCAGCAGACTATAAGTTAAAAATCGGTTGGTTTTCTTTTCTTTTCTTTTTTAATTAAAGTTTATTGGGGTGCCAATTGTTAAAGTTACATAAATTTCAGGTGTACAATTCTGTAATACATCATCTATATCTCATATTGTGTGTTCACCACCCAGAATCAGTTCTCTTTCCATCACAATATATTTTATCCCCTTTCATTGAAATAATTGACTAAATACAATTTTCCCTGAAGACATAATTTACCTTTAGAAACAAACTTTTCCCTTCCTTCCCCTCCCTACTTCCTTCCCCCCTCTTTCTTTCCCCCTTCTTTCCTTCCTTCCCTCCGTCCCTTTTCCCTTCCTTCTCCTTCTTTCCTTCCTTCCTTCTTTCCTTCTTAATTTGTAAATATCAATTTTATCTTGTATGTTTTTATATGAAAGCTCTGTTTCTGGCAGGATCTCAAAACCAAGAAGTGAAGCTAGAATTGCTAAATAAGAGGCAATCATTTACCAGCAAACTAAATATGATTATGTCCCTCCATTTGGGAATTACTTATTTTTTTAATTAAAGTTTATTGGGGTGAATTACTTAGTTTTTTATGATGCACATTATCAACATACTTGGAGCCATTGTTTTATTCCAGACACTTTTCAACAGAGAAAAGACAACTCAACTTTCCCTTCTTCTCCATACACCTGATTTTAATTTATTTAAAAAGGTAAAACATAGTCAATTTCATTTTTGCAGGCAGTGGCAAACTTTTCTCAATATTATATTTAATTGGACACTAAGACTTTCAATTACTGGAACAAAAGTGTGTCCTACTTGGCAGGTACACTGAGCAGCAATCAAGTGGTTAATAAAATACCAAACACTAAACTCTATAGAGTACAAAAGGCCAATATCTTTCTACTCCTCATCAGGGAATTATAGAAACGTCCTGACCCAGCTCTTTGGACACACAGGAGTTGCCATCCTCATTCAGAACCTTGATTAATATACTCTAGAATGATACATCTGGCAATGGCCTACATAGGATCTCTCTGAGGACTGGGGAAAAAATAGACTCTATTAAAACGAAACAATTATAGTACCATACAGTGCATCTGTTTTTTGGTTTTCAGCAAAATAAAACAAAACAAATAAAGAAAGGTTAAAATTTTTAAAATAATCAAATACTGATCTCAAGAGAAGAGACTTCACTTCAGGGTAGTATAAAAAAAAGATAACATTTACCTTTATATAGTTTATTTTAGAAAATGAAACTAGCATTAAGTGTGTTTACTCAACAATAAATGAATTCACACGGACTTAATTTTGAAGGTTAAAACTTTGCTTCTAACTGCTGAACTAGCTAATGCTTCATAACATTTTTCCTAATACTGGATGTGCACTTTTCACAGGAAAATCCCTGCATGTAAGAGGAACACAAGGATAGTCTTCATTCTCACCAAAACCTTTTCATATGCATTACTTACTAGATTTTAACAATCACTCTCAATGGTAACTATGCAAAGCATTACAGACGTAATTTTACCGATAAGGAGGTACCTGTTATAATATGGCAGTTGCATTATGTTCTGCAAACGACTGCAGAGATAACACCTCTCCATCAGGCATTTTTAACAATATACACCTTCGGCTGAGAAAACAGCAAAAGCCTCTTACATGAAATGGTTTACCTACTTCTAGCTTTCACATCTTAATAACTAAGTTAAGATACAACTTTTGCCATGTCAAGGTAGGATTCATTTCTTTTGCTTCTAACTTGATCCAGAAAGAAAACATAAAACTTGGCTATGAAATATCAAAGATGTGTTGCCATAAATTATCTGAACCTCCCTGAGATACCTTTCTTTATGTATTTGCCTTGAAGAAAAACTTTACTGAATGCTGCAATATGGTTTCCAAAATTTATGTAACTACAGTTTATAAATTGGAAGGATTCTTACAAACTACTTTGATTTTAATTGATCTCTGAAGACATGGCTTGAATTGTTATAAAATAATATAAGATGTGAAACTATAAAAATGTAACAATTTTTGTTTTATATTTCCTTGTTCAATCAGGGATTTATAAAAGTGTATTCATTTTTTTCTGATGATGTGTACACCCTCCAGAACAATGAAAGATCATAAAATGTGAGAAAACATAAAATGCCTTATATAATTAAGAAAACAGTTATTTGGAGTGGAGAGCTGTGTAATAATGTAACCCTTCTTATAAAACACAGTTCTGTGTAGTTCAACATTAAAATATACAGCAATCATCAATGTTGAATTGTCCCATCTTCTACCACAATACATTAAAAAAAAGATTGAAATGACTTAAGCAATTTGATTTCATTCACCATTGTCAAATATAGAGAGAATCTGCCTCTACTCTGACCTACCTGTCATTCCTCTAATAATATGCTCAAACTTAAAAGAATAAAAAATGAAAGAATACAAAAAATTCATATCTGAATCTCAAAACTTGAGTATTATTTGAAAATATATATATATTTTGTGTCCTAACTCCCCAATGTACCTATGAAAGTAAATAATATATCAGGTTCCTTTCAATTTTTTTTTCTTTTTTTTTACTTCAGATACTATTTCGATGAGTTATCACTGAAATAGAGAAAAATGTTGATCTGCATTCAAGTGTCCACCTTCACTACACGAAGAGCACTAGTTCCTTGGCATGTGAAAATTGTGGAAATATTGGTATTTGAAAAAGTGGAAGTATTGACAACAGTCACATCCCTTCAGAACCTATAACCTCCAAAGCTAACTGCGTCAGGGATTTCCTTCCCGGTATGGAAAGCTGAGAAATTCCAATGTCTTTATTTATGTAATTGAAGAAATCCTTAAACCTCTTAAAATTGTGTTTATAAGAGAAATGGATATTCAAATTTTTATTATAAAACAAGTTCAAATAGATATAAAATCAAATATTGTGTCATATACAGAGCATGCCAAAAAATGTATACACATTTTAAGAAAGGAAAAAAAAACTGTAATACTCAATACATACCAATAACAAAAGATAAATACAAGTCACGTTTGACTTCTGCAATTACAAGAGGTGCTCAAAGTGGTTACCATCAGTGTCCAGACACTTCTGATTATGGTGAAGTACTGTTTGAACAACATTGACCAAAGTGTCCACTTGTATACATTTTTTTGGCACCCCAATATATCTTACTGCCAATTATGTGTGTGTGTGTGTGTGTGTGTGTGTGTGCGCGCGTGCGCGTGTTTGCTTTTTAGGTGAAATGGTAATTTTGAAAATGAGATTCACTTTTATAACTTGAGCTGGAAAAATTAAATACAAAGTTGTTTTGCTCCCATTTGAAAGAGACAACATGAAAAAGGAGACCAAAAAAGAAAAGCAAAGGAAGGAAACTAATAGTCTAGAATAAATTAATGTTAAAATACAATTTAATTTGTGGTCTTTCCTTCTGTTCTAGATTGTATTAGTTCATCTAGTATTGTCTTATTTCAATGTAAGTCAAGTTGCTGAATATCAGCCCAGTTAACCTCAAAACACATTACAATATTTAAAAAGTAAAAATTAAAAGTAAATTAATACAGACATAACTGACTGTTCATAAACCAAGAGAGCAGCAAAAGTAATATTCAGTCAATGTATAAAAATGAAAACTGCCATATGCGTCCTGGGCATCTATGAGAAATAGAGAATCTCTCATTTATTTATCCATAAAATTGCAGACAATTCAGTGATACACACAGGACTGTTACTCAAAGTATGAAAATGCTAACTATCAATGTCTGTATTCCAGAAAATAGAGGATGAAAAAATGGTAGGAGAAAATGTTATCAGTCTGCATTATGAAGTTGAAATTATCTTCCTGAATTTTATAAGCACTTTAACTTCCTGTTCTCACTGGCATTTATTAAACCATAAGTCACCTTAAATTGGTATACTTGTATTAAAATTTAATAAGCTCTAGCATACATTCAAAATAGAAAAACAGTCTGCTATGCATTCAAATTTAGGTTTGCTTTTATTTCAAAAATAAATTACCTTTACAAGTAGACATACTATTAATAGGTTTATTGGTTTAGGCAAAGGCAAGCTATGTAAGGACAATATATTTGAACTTTGGCAGCAATTAAAATTATTTTAGATAGGCTGGTTTATCTATGAAAGAAATTTTAAATAATTTTCTTTCTCATGGATTCTCTTTCAAGCAACCCATTTCCACTTCAAAATACACACAGGAGATGTGTTAAACTATTTGTAAAGACATTAAAGTTTTAATTGATATGTACATATTCTACCTCTTTGAGTAACAAAAATAGCTTGTATTTTTAAATTAAAATGCAAATATTAAAAGCTTTAACATTAAAAAATAATCACAGAGGAGCCAAATAGAACAATACTAATTTTACTTCTCACGTTTCATCTCTACATTGTACTTATATTTCAGTTTTCCTGCACACTGTTCATCCCATTATTTTAAAAATACCTATGTATTACGCTGACCATAGATTTGGATTTGCCCTGAAAATTCTGTCTCACAGGAAGTATTAAAAGTGCTTTCACCCTAAAAAATGAGCTATATTGGATAACAAATTATATGGTTATCCAACTAAATTCAGTCACTAAGTGCTATTAAAATGGTTATGAATTAATGAGCGAAGTTATAATAAAGTTCATTTCAAAGGAACAAATATATATATATATATATATATATTCATTTAATGGAATTTTGGCTAAAACAATTAAATGTTTGTACATAATTTCTTTATATTCAACTTTTAGAAACACTTTTGACTAATAAATTGGTAGAATTATTAATTTCACCAAGGGATTATTAATTTATTATACTTCCAATGAGCAAGAGCAGATGAAAAAGTATATTGCAGACATTTTTTATAAGATATAGTGTTTAACTCAAATGCATGTAACTTAAATACCTGTAAAATGATTCTGCCAAAATGTTGATGCTGCACTTAAAAATCACAAAGGATACTATTTTCAAAGGTTACATAGTTATACTGTCAAATGAAGGGCATACAATAGAGCTAGTTAGAGTAATGTAATTAGTGAATATGCTGTGATTACATTATTTTGAAAACTGTACCTGGCACAGGGTAAAGACTACACAATTTACTCATTATACATCATCACACATAAATGACACTACACAGGATTTGTATTATGGCTCATGTATTGAAACTTTTTTTCTACCCATGAGAATTTTCAGTTTTATTCAGAAAACATATTCTCTGATTGTAGCTATCTACTAAATATACTACTTCACCTACTAAAAATTCATGATTTTTCTCATCCTCACTTTTTCCTTTCAGTTGCAGTTGCATAATTTGATGAAACAAGCTATACTCCTTCGTGTATACTATAGCAATAATTTTGGGTTTTCTAAATTGATGTATATAAAACTGAACTCCTTCACTTCATGAAATGACCTCTTTACATTCTAATTTGATAAAGAACCTTTAAACATAATCTGCTAAACTCTTCATTAAACTGATATTATAGTAATTCCTAAAACTAATTTGTGAAACAGTTTTCCCCAAATAATGACAACAATATAATAAAACTCAGCATGAATATAGTTAGGGTGCTGCTCTAAAATTAAAATAATTAATTTTTCATAGATGATTCCTGAAACCTAATTAAATATGAAAATTAATTGTACTTTCTTTTTAAGAATATTTCCTTTATGGATTCTGGACTGGCATTGCATGTAAAAATTTTGAGAAATTTATAGCCTGTTAATTTTATTTTAAATTCCTATGAGGTTTTAGTTTTTATCAATAACCTTAAAAAATATACGTATGCATTAAAACAATTTTCCTCCTAGGATCACTTCTTAAGGAAATTAACAAGAAATATTATAAACGATATCTTCAACAGCACATTACCTGTAAGAGTAATTAGAATAGTCCATCGTTTATGAAATTATAAAATATGTGTGTGTGTTACATGTAATGATCCAAAAATACAAGCAAGTTTCAAAAGAATTGCTCAATAATGAGTTTGAATATTGAGTTGAATAAGACTAATGCTTTTGACAAAATTTAGAGATCAGGAATTTGCTCAAGATAAAATGCTAAATGTTAAGCAAAACGCACAAATCATATAGTCGGGATGAATCCAATTGTGGGATATACAGAGGGTACCAAAAAAACATATACACATTTTAAGAAAGGAAAAAAAAAACTGTATTAGAATTTACTAATATATACCAAAAAATAAATACAAGTCATGTTTGACTTCTGCAATTACAAGAGGTGCTCAAAGTGGTTACCATCAGGGTAATTTTAATACAGATTTTCCTTTCTTAAAATGCATATACATTTTTTTGGCCCCTCTGTGTGTCATTCACAAATACATTCAAAGACAACTATTGAAGAAATATGCAAATGTGTTTACAAAGGTTATCTCTAGGCAAATTTGGTTACAATGTATAATTTCCACAGAGTTTGGTATTTTACAACAAGAGAACCTATTTAGATGATTCTTTCAATAAACAGATAGTGAGCATCTTCAGTAAGATATTTAAACAAGAATTGTGCCTTCCCATTTTCTATGAGTCTGTGGTCTTATACTATCCACCTACCACCTTCACCCCTCCCTGACACCTCCTGCTCCCTCAAACTCATCTCCTCTTCTCCAGCCATGCTGGACTTTGTGCTTTTTATTCAAAACACCAGACAACAGGGACTGCACTGGTCCTTCTATCTGCTTGGAACTTCCTATTCCAAAAAACCACCTGGCTGTACTTCTTCACTACGCTCATGGCTGTCCTTACCTTCATATGTTTACTGAAATGCCATATTCTCCATGAAGACTCCTATTTACACTTTCTGCAATGTTATCTGGCTTACTGTCAATACTTAGTGAAAAAAGCAATGTTAAGTGAATGAAACTTATGGCTCAGAAATATGTTTTATTATCAATGTATCACCATCATTCTTATCATCAGCAACAGACTTGCTGGAAATAGCACAAATGGATTCCCTCTCTAATGAATTCTTAGTTCTTGATATTACCTATGTAGAATTAGTCTTATTTCTATACTGAAAAAAACGATTGGTAGAATTTGAGTGGGGGCTGCCAAATCAGTCTTACAATTACAAAACTTTTCAGTTTCCACATCTGTATATATAATGATGTATTAAAGCAATTTTACGTAATATAAGTATGTCTGCAAATGCTTGTGCAAGCATAGCTTGATATTTAAGTGTCAGTAGGTATTTGTAAAAATAAAAAACAAAAATAAAATATTGAATTAAAGAAAAGATCAGCCTCAAATATAATAGTCACTAACTTTACTTTTTTCTAACCAAAAAATAATTAAAAACTGCATTAGTATGTGTTGATTAGTATAAGTATGAAAATTTTATTATACTTGCTATGTAAAACGCAACATTTGCCAAATAATTTATAAATACACTAACTATCCAAAGAGAAAAGCCCATGACCTCTCAAGATTTCAGAGAAAATGGGGAAAAGGTAGAGGCATGACTGGCTTAAGCTTTTTCAGCAGAGGAAAAAGCTCCAAAGATGTTTGTACCTCATTGCATTATGAGTGATCTAAATGAACAGTCTCTCTTTACATAGTTTATACCACCCAAGTACTCTCGCAGGATTCCAACCATCCTGAAAATATTTGCACCTCATGAGGGGAAATAATCTACCAGATTCCAGGACCTTTCCTTTCCTGAGTGAGCTCCCTCCATAGCTTCAGCTGTGGACAACACTGAGGGGAGTATGAGAGAACTGTTTTCACAGGAGTCTTTGTGGTATCCATTGTTTGTGTGGACCAAAATTCCATTATTCTTTTCAGGTATTCACGGTCACATTGGTGGTCAAACGGATCTTTGATCCGTTTTAATCATAAAATTATGTCATACTTTACTGAATCCAAATGAAAAGCACTGTATAGGTCAACAATGAATGTGGGCTCTCCTTCCCCAACCACTGAACTACTTCTATTCTTTTCATGACACAAGTTTAGATTTTTTTTTTAAAAGAAGAGCTGTTTTCTTTAATAAGAATGACCTAAAAGAGCCAGTCAAGTCTATAAAATGTAAATTTAAATCCAGTTGAGATTATGTTTAATCTAATAGTTATTTCTACTTTGAACTCATCAAATTACCTACAAAAAACATTCTAGGAATCTCCACTGACATCAAAAGGACTTTTACACACAATGGGAATAACTGTCAGCCTTCTCTCTCAAGTCATTACCGGTGTTTTGGGGGTCACTTTGAAATTTAATGATTCCCGACATTTACCCTTCTTTAAAAGTTTCAGAAGTAATTTATTTTCCATTTGTGAGATATAGGATATAAAATTACTTTTAATAATCAAAAGTAGAAATGTAAATGAGAATAAAATAGAAGTTAACCACCTAAAATTTCATTTTATCAAATGAATTTGGAGTTGTAGCAATATGCCAGTTTTAGACTTCTATTATCACCATTAATTAATATTCTGAATACATATTAGAGATTACTGATTAAGTGATAGTTTGGCAGCTGGAAATTCTCCTATTTGACTCCTAATTCATAGTTTATGCAGGAAGAGGCTATGGCTCGCTCTGCACTTATGAAAAAAATGTTAATATTTCAAGTAAGAACACAATCATCATAACAAAAAGATTGTGAAAGAAACCACAATGACATTCTAGGTCAAAAATTCCAAACATTCCTTGCTCACTGATCAAGAAGTTTCAAATTGTGTAACCACAGGACATTCCTGGAGAAAATGATTAAACTTTTATTTACCCGTGGAAATTCAAATATATATTCTTTCACCCTATCTAATTTAACCCCAACTGTAGTTTATAAATATAAAATTAAATCTCTTTTCTAAATCACCCAGACTTTGTCCAATAGACTGCACATCTAAAAAAAATTGCCAAATATTAGTAGTTATTTTTACTGTGTCAAATCTTTATCGTTATATTCACACTGACCACCACATGAATTCTGTTTTTTCTGTCATTTTATATGGAAGTTTATTGAATTAGATTGGTTTCTTTAATGCCACCTTTCCCTTCCTACAATTTGTCTGTGCAGTCAGAGAAAAACTTTCCCTAAATGACTGTATTAATTATGTTATGCTCCTGCCATTTTTCAAAGGTTTCCTACTGATCATTAAAAATACTCAAATTCTTACATTAACATCCAAGGTTCTGAACCGTTTGGTCTCCTCAAATGTTTTTCTGCTGGTAAATAATTTTTAAATAAACTTCAAAATGTTTAAATAGTTTTAGATTTAGAGAAAATTTGAGATGATACTACAGAGAATTCTATGTATCTTACACCCAGTTGACTCCATTGTGAATATCTGACATTCATATAGTACATATGCCACAATTAATGAAATGATATCAATATACTATTATTAACTGAAGTCCATGTTTTATTCAGATTTCCTTAGTTTTTAACTTATGTTCTTCTGTTCAAGGATTCCATGTACCCTATCAGTCCTCTTATCTATAGGAAGGGGACAAAATTCCATCCTACAACTTCCACAGCTGCAGATAAGATAAATTTTCCCCCCACCCAATTTTTAAAGATAACTTTCACATACGCATTGATTTTCACATGGTCGATCTAAGGAGTGCTTTTCTGACTGGTAACCTTCACTAATAAAAAGTCAAATTAAAGTTTTGTGTCTGCATGGTAATGGATGGTAATGACTTGTGGTAGTCATTTTGCAATGTACACATACATGGAATCACTACCTTGTACACTTGAAACTATGTAATATAGTGTTATACGTCAATCATAATTCAATATTTAAAAAGGCAAATTAGATGTTATTCTAAGAGCTTTGAACAACGTAAACATCTACTGTAAACTATAAGAGACGAGGACTTAGGTTTATTTTCTGCATATTTTCATCCCTGAGAGCCTTATACAGTGTCTGGCAGAAATAAATGTTTAATCATTTAATGCAAACTGCACTTGAGGACATAGAAGAGTATGTATATCATGTTGAAGCATCAATGATGCTGTATACATCACTATAATTATTACTACACAGATTTTTTACCTTGTCCAATATTTTAATAGATATTACACATTAGGATCATAAACATAATTATGAAGGGGTACTTATAGTACGAAGGGAACAAACTACTTTTTGTCTCCCTCAAATAAATTAGAAGCAAATTATAAATAACATACTAATTGCTATCTAACACATCCATTCATCCTTGAAGATTTTTAAAAGGATTTATATGGCAACATACTATTGACTCAATTTGAATTGCATGTCTTTGAATGAAAACAAAATATAAATCTGACTTCTTTTTACAGTAATTCATGATGCAGATAGGTCCCCCAGATGGAATTAATGACTGTCATATTATTAAAGTGAATTTGAGCAAGGAATTGATATCAGAGAAAAATTGGTTATATCTAAAGAAAATAACATATCACTCAAACATTGATGGTATTAACAAATGTATTCAGTGTTCAAATCAACTAATAATATCTAAGTAATAAATATGCTGCAATGAATGTACATATTTATATTCATAACACTATAGTTCTAAAAACTAATTAAGAAAAACACATAACCTCTCTTAAAGCTGCTTCTTTCATTCTTTTCAACATTCAGAATTCTGTAAATGAGGGTTAATAAATTGTCATGTGATCACAGAAATAATTATATTATCAATGGGTTTTTGAATACTCTTGTGCTAATAAATCTATGTGAAAATGCATTATCATATATTGTTTATACATTTTATAATTTTAAGGACAAGACTCTAGTAACCTAATATAATTTCCAGGCACAAGTACAATACATTTGAGTAGTTAATGATATCCTGGCTGATGTACCGTGTTTCCCTGAAAATAAGATCTAGCTGGACCATCAATTCTAATGCATTTTTTGGAGCAAAAATTAAAATAAGATCCGGTATTATATTATATTATATTATATTATATTATATTATATTATATTACATTACATTATATTATGTAAGACCCGGTCTTATATTAAAATAATACCGGATCTTATATTAATTATTGCTCCAAAAGATACATTAGAGCTAATGGTCTGGCTAGGTCTTATTTTTGGGGAAACATGGTAGGCTAAACGTAATTTAAGAAATAAAAGAGCTTTAGGCAATCAAATTTTGAAGATAAATATATGTGTATACATAAACTTATGTATGTTTTCATGCATATAAGTGTGGGTATAAGGCACAAAATTAGTTTAGTAATCAAAATATAGAAAGTCGAACTTATATCTCATAAACACAAATCTCATAGATGTGTTTCCTAACCTCTTGAGTGTTATGTAGCCTGTTTTTAAAAAAATCTCAATATTTTATAGAAGAAAAGAGGGAATAGAAACATAGCAATGGTATCCTCATAAAATACAAGAAAGAATTCTGGGAAACTTTGGCTTCTGGAGAATTGTTTCTTTAATATTTATTATTTTAAATATATGTCGTTCTTAAAGTACAAACTCAAGGGGATCTCACATCATGCCCTGAAGAGGTACACTTATTGTTCTCTTTAGAAACTATCCAATATATGGGTACTTTCCTGCTCTTCTTTTTCTTAGTGTTGTCTATTATCTCTTTTGACAAATCTTTCATTTTCACCATACCAGTATCACTTTAGATGAACTTACCTAAACTCTTGGTTTTTAAAACCAGTACATATAAATAGCACACTTTATCAGTATTCCACAAATAAATGAACACTACTTTTTAGGTATTCAAATCTAATTATTTTATTGCAAATATGGCTTCTGGGTCCAGAACTGTGAAAAATCACTTCTGAGCCCCGTGGATTTTTTACCTGTCTTATCTAAGGTTCTATGTTGAACTTAATCACAAAACAAAGTGTCATTTTACTGGTTTGTCTTGTGTTTCATAGTAGTAATTTGCTTCACTTTTTTCCTGACCATGTCAGTTTCGCCACTTGCTCTAAGTTTCGTATATAATTTATATTCCAGTATTAGTAATAGACATTCAAAAGTTGACCCAAACGTATCCATCTTTCCCTCAATATTACAATATTTTGTGTCACATATTTCAAATAGATTGTACTCACTTTTTGTCTTGTCCCATTTCTATTTTCACCCATTCCTATGGCACCATGTGCTTCCTCTGCACATCGCATTAGCCAGTCAATAATATTCAACACCCCAACAATATTGTTACAACCTGATAGAAGTTTTTAACATGGAATAATGTGAGGACGGCTCTCTTATTCCCTACCAAGATGCTAAGGTCTTTATTCTCAAAATGTTGTCATCCCAATGATTCTCTTTTATTTTCATTATCACCTAGACTGTTTAGAACTTTATTATTTCTCAATTAGGCTGTTGTCACTGTGAAATAATGAAAAGACTCATGAAATGAGAATCAGATACCCTAGGCTAAAGCTTTGGATCAGCCCCATTAAAGCTCAACCTTAGAATGGTCATTTTTTTTTTTTTTTCTATTCAAAATGAAAACGGCAATGACTAGCTTATAAAATATTCAAAATTGTATATGTTAGATGAAATGATTTAAGTAAATGTGTATAATTCAGCTCTGTGAAGTCACTAAATGTTTCCTGGATCTGCTTCTAACTGCAACAGAACTGGCTTCCCTAAAGATTAGTTCAATGTCACGTTCTTTACCAGATCAACATCCTTTAACATCTACCCAATGAGTTCAAGTTATCAAAAATATTCTCCTTAACCTGTGGTTTTTAACCCTTAATATCCCCCACCCTTTTTTTAAACTAACCATTGGGAATACTTTGGAGAAGACCAGTATCTCCTTCGTACATGGAATGTGCAGACTACTGAGGGAGACAAGTTAGTGCAAAAAAAGGTCTCAGCACGAGAAAACGCTACCTTGAGAAAGAAGAAGAAACTGAAAGAAGACCTCCACAGCTGGTATATGGTGAGCTAGTAAGAGAGTAACACACGATGAGGGTGTATAGGCAAAAGTCAAAAGTCCAGATTTTTTTTTTTCAACTACTTTGTGGTTGTAATTGTGGGGAAATGATTGAGCTTACGATGCAAACAAGACAGCAAGGGAAGCAAGTGACAACCTACCTAGGAGGGTGCTGTGGGGAGAAAGAAGTAACCTCTAGGATGGGTATATACACTGGACCTGAAGACACTTCAAGTAGAATTGGCTGGTATAAGATTTATTGACACATGCTGGGATGATGGGAAAAAAAGCAAGCAAGAGGAGTTCCTTTGTTTTGGATTGAGGTGACTAGGTAGATACTGTTTACTGGGATTAGAATGAAGCTGGCTGGGCAAGCCTTGAGAGAGTGGAGAGAAAATGCTGGCAGGTTTGGGATGGAGGAAATAATGAAATACATGGAATTTGCTCAAATTAGGTCATCACTTTAATTTTATGAAAACTTGGATCAAACACCTGGAGAACTGTGATGTACATATGGAGTACAGTGTCTTACAAATTAAATTAAATTTGTGTATCTAATTTAGATTTCTCTGAGGAGTCTTCATAGTTCTAAAAGTAACAATAATACCAGAGCTTAAAACATACAGCATTAAAAAAAAACAACAAAATTAATTGTATTGCTTAAAAATAGCAGAAGTATCATTTGTCAAACTTAACTGGCAACGAATAGGGGAGCAGAACATATAACTAGAAGTCTTATTATATCCTATTTTTACCAGTGATTACATATTAATAAGCTAGTATGGGGGTAATTTGGGGGAGTATATGGAAACTAAATTATTTTCTAAATGGTATCAATGTGTTACTATAAGAAGTTTGGTGCTTTCTTTGTATTTTTAACAAGACTAAATAGGTTAACTACAGAATAGCAATGAAATAAAGGGTATTCTGGGTAAAGCCAGCTAGTCCATTTAAAGAGCAAAAATTAAAAGTCTTAGTACTAGATGCTGCTTCAGAGCAAGTCATGTATTAATAATAATAATATTAATAATAATAATATAAATAATAATAATAATGGAAATTAATCAGATGACTATATGTGTGACTGAAAAACCCTTCATAACCCTATACACTTAGGCATAAAGAATCAGATTCAACTCTACTTTTAAAAGTAAGATACCCTATTTTGAACTTAGAAATACCAGTATAACTGCCTCACAAATTCTCCACTGCACATTACTATTGAAGACTGTAAATAAGCAAGAGACCAGGGTGGAGAAAGCACAGACATGGCATCAGACAGACAGCTACTACTCAGCGAAGGGCAAGTTCCTTCGTTTGTCTGATGCTCAAGTTTTTCATCTGTTAAAGGAGATCACAGTTATCTGCAGCTTGCAATGAGAACAAATTTGTTTAAATGCACGTGGAGCAGTGATTGACTTATAGTAGATATCCAATACATTTTTTTAAAAATTCCCTATTACTACTAGCTGATCTTTTGTTATCTGATTGAGTAAGTTCACAGAATTTGTCATGTATGTATAATCTTTTAAGGCTTTGATTAGGAATTATACTTAAGGGAGAGTGGGCAGCTAAGCTGTAAAATAAAAATGAAAGGGAAACATCAACTTTGATCATTATCGACAAATACAAATAGATGGTATTTGAGTGGAGTAATCTTTCTCTTGAGTTATGTTTTATACTCAGAATGAGTTCAGTAAAAACTCTTGCACATAGCAATTAAATTACATGGCATTATGATATACAAAATGTATAAAGTATTAACCATGCCCCTGCCCTTTTGAAACTCGAATGATCCATTTGGCCACTGATCTCCTCTGGCCTATATTTAATTGATCATTGTAAAACAAAAATCTGAAGATAATTCCAATCAAAACAAAGTTTTTAATTGCCTGTAGAATCAGATACAGAATTCCTTAGTATGGCATTCAAGGTCTTTCATAATCTGACCCTAACCCACTCATTTGGTCCATTTTCTCTCCATTATAAATCTATACTTAATATTCCAATAAAAATATTTCTACTTATTCACCATTCCTGGATTATGCTCTGACACGCCACGTCTCTCAGTCTCTGATCATGCTATTACCCCAGTTTCAAATACTCAATTCACGCTACATTGAGTAGGCCTGTTAAAAGCATATTTAATTTGTGAATTAATGCCCTATTCATTTCTGTAGCAGAATTAATTTTATTTATACATATATCATAGTATTTAACTAACAGATTACAGCTAGAAGGATAGATGAATGACATCTTCAAAGACTAAACACCTTGAAGGCAGAGTGTCATATATATGAGTGCTGAAATAATACTTATTGAATTGATTTATTCATGTATTAATTAATGGTAATGAGATCTTCCCCTCAGCAAGAATATCAGTATAAATCCATGAGTTAAAAAAATTATCAGATCTATTCACTTGGATTTGCTCTATTGTCTACTGTTTTCCTACAGTGTAAAGATAGAGTAATGCCCGAGAACATTACAAAATCACTCTTCATGTATTAAAATTTTCTAAAGTTTTATTGCCATTCTACTCTTAAATATTTCTTAAAATGTTAGCTTGTAGGGGTCAAAGTTCAGATGTCTATGGAAAGGATATTGTGTAACAAACACAGTAATTAAAACCAGGCAGGAAATGACTCAGGACAAAAATAAATAAATAAAACAATTTCACCCCTCAATATGAATTTTCAAAAGCTCAAAGAAAATAAAATCCAGGGCAGACAACTCAATCTCCATGAAATATGTTTTTTGTGTTTTTTTTTTAATATCCCCTCTAGCAGAGGCAGGGGTGTATTAATTATCAATCTGCAAATCCTGAAAGTACTATTTAAAATGATTTTATGAACTGATTAAACATCTAAATGTTCCCAGATTACTTGTTGGTTTCCCAAAGTAAATATTTACTTTGTTAAAATTATTACAGGAGTAAAAGACCATTTTTTCTATATTTGGTCTGAAGCAAGACCCCAACTGCACATTTCTGTTCTGATTTAATAAGAAACTGTATAAAATCACTTCTTTTGGTGGTAGATAACATCGTTTTCAGTATGTCACTACTTAAATCATCAGTATAACTTGTTGTTAAGAATTTTAGAAAGCAAAAGCCCCAACATGCAAGTTAAGTACAATTCTACATTTCCTTGTCTATAATTTTGAAATCCAAAAATATTTCAGATCTGACAGTTATTTTGTTACTGATGTGACGGTAAAAATGGACTCGAATTGACATTGGCTAATATATGGTGTATGTATTACATCACTTGTCTAAAATATGATAAATTCTTAACTCTGGAAAGCTTCTGGTTCTAAGAATTGTAGGCCTGGACAGAAAAATGAAAGCTTTCATGGGAGCTCTAAAATTGAAAAGCATAAAAGGAATTAAATTTAACATGTTAGTATGTTTGCTTTGATATATTACAAGTTTCTATTTCTTGTGTTTTAGCAATTATAAATATTAAATAATGGGTTTATCTGGTTGTTGATGGATGTGCACTTTGCAGACTATCTTGGTAATTTCCTGAGCATATGTGAGTGTCATATATGTAAGTGCTTATGTGAAATAATGAAATTAGTGAACTTTGCCTTGCACTTTATAGAGAAGATTGGAACCACTTATTAGAGCCCCCTATAATAATTTCCCTTTACATCCACATTGCTATTTATATTTTTAAATTGATTTCTTTCTCCCGGTCTCATGCTTAGTCTCAGAAAAAAAGAGTTTATCTTTAAAGCTAGCACCCCCATTATGCTCCAGTGAATATCCTCTATTCCAACTCTTCAATATTTCCTTCTAATTGGATCATTTGCCTCAGTACCTTGATACTTATTTACCTTGAATAATTAAAACATTTTTCATCCATAATACCATCTTCCTTAGCTGCACAATTTTTTTTCTTTTTCTTCCTGTTATTCTATTATTTGCTAGTCTTCTTGCAAATAATAGGGATATTGCTCATTCCAATTCTTGACCATACATCCATGGTATATCCTATTGAAATCTCTTTTCTTTTTTCATTACTCTATCATAACTCCTCTCATAGAAATCAAGAGTGACCTGCCTGTTATTACACAGTCATTAGTCATAGTTATTAGATTGCACAGCATTATCCGGCTTTACTTAATGTATAGATTTAACTTGGCTATCAAGTATATTTGGCTGGAAATGAAATCTAATGAGTCAAATAACTCATCTAGAGGGTCTCTAGACGAGATTTTGGATTGTCCCAGAACATACCGAATATGTTTCTAGGCAACATAAATGATTATCGAACCCTTCTGCTTCCCAATTCTAGATGTTGTGTCCTGCAGGATTCTGTCCTGGACTCTATTCCCCCAATAATCCTGCATTCTGATCTCCTGGATTCTTTTTTTCCAATAATCTTTCTCATCAATTTACTTTGACAAGTAATCTTACATCAGTGGCTTCCTAATTTATATTAATACCTCTGGATTTCTCTTTCAACTGCCAAACTAATTTCCAGATGCCTCTTCTGATACTCCCCTAAACTCTTCTTTTTACTTCCCTAATGTTTTCCCCTGGGAGACCTCACCTTGTCTTTCCCGCTTTCGTAAATAGAACTCAATTACCCAAATCAGAATGCTAAGATTCATCATCACACTATTTTAAACTACTGCACTGATTTCTGAAAGTTCTCCCAAAGATCTGGTTACCTGAAGTTCGTTTTTAGTTTTGTTTTTGCCTATCCTCTTTGAGTTGTAAAGTTTCTTTAGGAAATCCATTCGATATTAAATATTTATTGAAAATATATGAAAGACTCACGTTCTCAAGCATTGCTGCTCACATCCTCAGACTCAAACAGAAAGCAAATGTGATGACAAATCTGCAGTACCTGCTTGGAGACATGGAGATCTCCCTTTTGGGTTACAGGAAGGGCATGGAAAGATGGAAAGAGTCAACTGGAAAATTACACACCTGGAACTAGTACTGCCTCGACCAACTTCAAGACTCTGAAAGTCATTTAATCTCTCCGTGTTTTTGTTTTTTGTTTTTTATCTACAAGTTATGGAAGTTATACTTCAAGGATTCTTTGCACCCTGATATTTTGTATTATGGCTTAGACAAGAACAGGAAACGTATAATATTAAAATGTGCTATCAAAGTGGAATAATGGAAAATTTATGGGAGAAGTTTGAGATCTACCAACATAAATTTCCTGTAGCTCTTAATTAATAGATGGCTTAATAACCATTCTATATTTTTATAGTTTATTGGCATACTCCTAGTTTCATAACAGTGTACATAGTATTAGCATAAGATTTTATTTATATATACATATAAATGATTTATATATGTATATATTATACATATATACACACATTTTATATATTTTATATATATTTTATGTATATAAAATTAAGAAAAAAAAACACAAAAAGTAGAATTCTCTGGTTGTGTTGAAGCATTTGAGAGATATGATTATTCTAAGGCTGGGAAAGGTGTCCCTGCCCCCAAGAATGATGCAAAATGAGTTTCAAAAGTTTGGGAAATACTGTGTCAACATTTCCTAATTGGAATGTTTTAGCAAATGTTATTGCTGTGCTTACTAAAAGCAAAAGAATCTCAAAATCATATTGAGGCTGTAGTAAATCATTCAAGACTTGTTAGGGAGGCTTTACGATGAGCAACGAATGTGAGAGTGATAAAATCTCTATTTTCATGATACCAGCTGCTGGCTTCCAGAAGCAGATGTTTGCACATGAGAAAAAGAGAGATCATTGAAAGTTTTAAAGTTAGTTGAACTATGGGACAGTTGCAAAGTTTGGTAAGCAAAAATAAACTGAAGCTGCTTATAGTTTAGGGACCATTTTTATCCAATATAATGTAAAGTCAGGTGAATTCTGAAAGTTGTAAAAGACAGCATCGGTGGTTGGGGAAAAGGATATTAAGATGCTCTTAGACAAAAATGCAGTCTAATAAAAACTCACAGGGCTTGCAAATAATACAATTCCTTAAATGCCACATATGTGAAACATAAAGAAACAGTGTCTTTAAAAAATTGTAAATGATTTCTTTCTGGTGTTAAATATTCAGCAGTTCTTTCCTGCTCCCCTATATAGCAGTAATTTCCCATTTCCTTCCTAATTGTTCCTTATTATTGATAAATTTATGCATCTTTTTTAAAAAAAATATTCAGAGGTTGCCAGATGGCTGCTGAGAGGATGGACGTTGTCATTACGTTTGTGTTCTTGTTTATGTCGAAATGGATTTGCTGATCTCTACTATAGGAAGGTCTGGGAAAGACACTGCTTTATTTATCAGAACTGCAGCAACCATAAGACAGAATAGAAAATAGAGCAAAAGCTTGAGAATGTAAAAGTACAAAGTAGGTCAAGTTGGTGTTCAGAGGCCTAGTCTGCTGTCTTAACAACCTCTTCCCAATCCTGTATGTATGGTTCTATCCTCACTCCTGTCCAGGGGACAAGAGCCTCAATTTCTATTCTCTCATTTTCCTACGGCTGCTTTTTAAAACATCTATTTCACGATAAAGTACAGATTGTGGAAAGTTGACACTATTTCCTTTCCAGACATAATTAGAAATACGGTGAAACTGCAGTCATTATGCAGTGAATTAGGGAGGGGGAATTAAAGGAACGGGGCTCAGAGCCTTGACAAACTCTGAAATCATATAACAAATATTGCAGTCATTTAAACTAGCCTAATCCTGTTTTGAATATGGAGGCCACAAGAAAAATTCAAGGACTAATTTCAAGAAAAAGAAGAGAGCAACAACAAAAAATCCATTAGCTTTAGCTTTTATAGTTTTCTAGAATGTTCTCTGGGAAAAAATGAAAGGCAACCCTTAAGAATGTAATTTAGTTTTCAAACTGAAATTCACTGGAGCAAACCTAGCTTATTTGGAATTTCTATTATTCTCAACTTCCTATTGATTTTATTTTTATTAGATTTTAATCAGAACTCTATTGTAAAATATTTTGAATCCAATATCTAATTTAAGAAATCAGGTTTCCTAGCAGTAGACAGAGAACAGGGGAGGCACCGAATTGAATAGAAAAAAAAAAAGAAAAATAATTATAAGGCAGTTAAATAAAATGAGAAATAAAAAGCATTTGAATGGAGAATTCCTGAAGATCTGTAGTTTTGGATTCCAGTCACCTGGGAAGAGATTGCCACCGACAGGGGTTCGATTTGTGATGATAATGGTTTCACTGAAATCCCTGGCATGGGTCATCAATAGTCACAATGTATAACGCTATTCCACAAAACCCAGGTTTCAAGAACTTCGTTTCAGTCAATTATAAAGATTAAAAGACTGATTATCCTGGAAAATAAAAAACTGTCACCTGGTATCAACAAGGAGCTCAGAGAAATCTCAAGTCAGAATTTAGGAAAATTGCACATTTATTATTTGGGAATCAATAGAAACTACTGAATTTTAGGGAAAGCTTACTAAGTCATTTAATAGAAGAAATGGTTATTGCTAACAATCAAAATAATTTACAGGGCTTCTAGTGGATAGAAATTAAAACATACAGTACTTCACCAAAGAAGCCAAAGTTTGAACAATATCTGAGGCAAAATAAGTTACCTTAAATTTTTTTGAAAATTCTTTATAAAACTGTCTGTGACTCTTTGCAGAAATAACATTATATCTATTTTATTAGTTCTTGATATAAATTGCTTTTTTTCTTATTCCAAAATGTAAAATCAGCATAATAAGATCAAGTGTATGTTGGTCAATTTTCTGTGTCATTTTCTGATAAACAATGCTTATTAGATAGAAATATATATATATATATTTGCCTTTCTAACTAAGTAATGTCCTACAATCCACACAAATTCCAAAACATTTGTATTGTTTTATCTGTGATATATCTACCTACCTACCTATAATAATATTTGGTGAAGGGAATATGGAGAAAATCTAATTTTAAAAAAAGAACACAAAAACGAAATCAAATAGAAAGAAAGTACAATTTTGAGAGTTTTCTTTTTCTCTTTTAAATCAGACTAAAAAAAAAAAAAAAACACCTAAAATAACCTCTTTCTATTAGAGGTTTTATTAACATAAAATTCTTAAAGCTATCTTGCTATCTTCAGCTATAGTGCAACACCACAGCTTCAATTAACTACTGAATCCTTTCAAATATTTTTGCTAAAATAATGGCCAAAACATAATTGTACTATATATTGGAGATGATGAAACTGATGGTAGCAAACATGCACAAGTATCAGAAACAGAATGGACAAAATCTAGCTGCACAACAGAAAAACAAAAAATAACATTTGAACTAATAAAATCTCAAAAGACCTGTCATTGGCAAAGGAAAACCATTAATAGCATTAAAATTTCCATTGAAATTGGGAAGATTATTTTTGGAATTGACTTTAATTTCTAAGTTAAAGAAATATTTCAAGTTAGAAATAGGACATTATTTTTCTTAATTGAGATCATTTAAATAGGGACAGAAGCCAACTAAACTAATTCAAAAAATGTAAAACATAATATGTGACTGAGTTTTTAACTGAAATCTGTTAAAGCTGCACAGTTTTCATAAGAGAAAGACTGACAAACAAGTTTCTTTTTGTCTAGCTCTTAGTTTCTTTCTCTTAAGAGGAAATCTGCATTTGTTTCTTAGGACATTTTTAAAGGTATTAAAGATTAGGGTTTAATATTTGAAATCTGACATGAGATAATTGTTTGAATACAGCTGTCATCATCTTTCATCTGTAAATAAAATTATTCTTTCTAGGTGTGCACTGAATTAATTTGGTGTGGTCTCTCATGATGCTTTTCAAATAAATTAACAGAGTACATTGACCAAGACACTGACTGATTGCTTCTTCAAACATTTTAAAATTATTTCTGAGTGAATCCTTTATTATGTGACTAGTATAAAGCATTGGTAAAGAGAGTAGGCTCTGAAGGCATGCCATTTTATTTCTAATGCAGATTTCACTACTTATCGCTGCAGAATATTGAGAAAGTTTCTCAATATCTATTAAACGTGAGAATAACAATACTTACCTATCTATAAATGCAATAAAAACTAAATATAATAGTAAGTTTTAAGTACTGAATAATTCAATTAATAGCAGATGAGCTATTTTGACGTTCTCCTCCCTGCCCCCTGAGTTTCATACACATGAACTCAGGTTTTAACTTCCTCTTCAATGTTTATTTGTGGTAAGGTCACAGCAATAAATCAGAATGTCAATTTGAACGGGTTCTCCCACCTGGAGACAAAGATGTATAGAAAAGACACAAGTTTTGGCCATCTCTTGACCTAGGATTAAACTCCAACATGCTATACATGTTAATAAACAATCAGTTTTCTTATATGAAAGATAAAAATGATAACTATGTTAGAGTTTGCAGGTTAAATAAGCTAATGTCAAAATGAAGCTAGCACAGCTTATGGCAAGTAGTAAGAACTCAGTAAATGCGAGCTCTTCCTCTGGATCTAGATACATAAGTAGATAGATATGAACATAGATACATAGAAGATAGCTAGATAAGTAGGTAGGTAAATAGATTAGATAGATAGATAGATAGATAGATAGATAGATAGATAGATAGATAGATAGATAGATAGATAGGATGATATAGATAATGAAGAGAAAGAGATATATGGGAGGTAGCTAGAGATAGGTAAGAAGATAGGTAATGAATATCGGTAAATGAGAGATGAGAAATGAGAGATGGAGATAGAGGTAGAAACAGAGATGATAAAGATAGAGATGGAGATACAGATGGCGATGGAGAGATAGAGAAATAGAAACAGAGATCTCCCATCTCTACTCCTTACATACAGTTTCTTGAAGGCAGGCTCCAAGTCAAATTTATTTTTGGTGTTCCTAAAGAATCTAATATTCCTTACATACTTAAAGCATTTAATAGATATTTATTAAATAAGTGCATTAAGTAATCTAACCAATTAATAAATGAAATACTATTTTAGCTAATCCTTCAAATTCATGTTTTAAAGTAGAAGCCAGTCCCTGTCTTATGTAATTCATAGATTACCTAAGTGTGGCTTTCAGAGTCATAAAAACTTTCCGCTATTTATTAATAAGGATGTGTGGAAACTACTTGTTTAGAGGAGATATTTCTATTGGCATTCTTATTCTTTTGACTTGCAATACTTTATATGTAATATTAATTAAAACATATGCCACATACATGTTCTTTTAAGAATAATAGCCACCTTTCTAAGATATTACTTTTTAACATAAAAAATTTAAAAACAACGCCTTTTCAGTATAAGTTGTATTTTGAAAATAAATGAAAGCACTTTCTTTTTCTGTAGGGGTCTTTTCAGTAGCATCAAATACACTGCTCAGTAGATGAAAAGGAATTACAGCATTAATGTGAGCAGCAGTGGACTTGTGTTTGTTTTTGATTAACAAAGCTTCTCGTGAAGATATGAAAATAAATGCAAACTACTTACTCTATGCAGTTTTAAAACTAGCAGGCATAAATTACATTAATCACTTTATTATACACATAAATGGGTCCATCTTATGCTGTACATTCACATTCAAGATTCAATAACCCATCATTTAAAATATGTCTGAAAAATTCATACGTTATATAATATTGCACAACCACAACCCATCAAGACGATTTAAGTCACTTTAAGTAAACATTAAATTTTGCATGAACTGTGAATAAGTATTTAAGAAGTTTTTGTTAAAAATAATTGAAGAAAAACGATATTGCATTGTTACACAGAAAGTTGCTATGGTAAAGGTGAGGAAAAAAGTTATCTGACACCTATTACTTAGAAAAGGCTTAGGGGGAAGTCAACCTTAAAATAAATCCAGTATAATTATATTCAGTGCAGAAATATTTTTATTTATTTATTTATTTTTGTATTGAATATATAAATTTGTGTATGTATGTTTGTATTAAAATTTCAACATGATTAGAAAAATTAGTATGCATTATATCTGCTAAAGTATATATGATAGGACAGACTGCACTACTCACAAAAATTTATTTTTTATGAATCAATAAATGACTTAGTAGTTATGTTCACATAGTATAAATATAGTTTCCATTAGAAAAATGAAATGAAATATTAAATATATTTAAATACTGTTAATATTTTGAAAACCAACATTACATTAATTAGTATAACGTACATCTGTGATTCCAGAATCCAATTCTTAAAATAACTCTTTTCATGTTTTATAATTGGACATAAAAATCACCTACTCATAGTTTCTAAATCTTACACATAAAAGTAGTTTAATTCTCTTTGGATGAATCATTAGCCAATATTCCATTGTGTTTGAAACAATGAAAATATCAAAATTAAATTTTAAAAAAGGTATATAAATGAATAAATGGAAAATAGACTTACATAAAAATACATGTATTTATTAAGAAGTATTTATTTTTTATCTCTACATCGTTAAACAAATTCATACTTATTTGATATCCATGAAAACTTAGGTAAATCAAAACAAAAAGGAGCCAAAACTCTGATTTAGCTGCTATTTGACTTTTTAAAAACTACTTAAAAGCTAAAATTCACACTAAAAATAAACCAACACCACTAAGAGCTATAAAATTCTGATCAAGTTTTCATTTCACGTCAAAATGTTGAATTTACAATTTTAATCTATCATTACTATATTAAAATGTGCATATCTAGCTAATATATGCCATACTTTCCTCGTTAATAAAAAGCAAACTAGGAAAGGTTAGGAAATATTCCCGAAGTTAAGAACACTTCTAGTGACTTTGATCAAGTGCTCATGTTAAGAAGATTCAAAACTAATAGCCATGGCCTTGCTTTTCTGTTGTGACTCAGGTATTGAACAGTTGCTTTCTGTCTGGAACCTCCTTGGAATTTGCTGGCTCTTTTGGTACATTATGAATGGTCCATGCCACCGTGATAACCTGCAGCCCTAGTACAAAGAGGTGTATAATAATTGCTTAAGCTTTACACTTGCACGTGGTAAGCATTGGAAGGCTTCACTCACCTTGTTCAAGTGGTTGGCTTTTAGTTGAAGTAGTTTTCATCTTGAGTGCCTCCCTAACAGACATGTCACAGCAGGAGCCTTTGTTAGTGTCTTGGTCACTGTCAGCCTGATCACTGTCCCCGTGCCCACTGTCTCTCAGGCTGGCTCTTTCTGGGTCCTTAAACGTGGAGCTACTGAAATACATATAAAGAAAAAGAAGAGAGAGTGTTGTCGCTACGAGTTTGAATCTGAAGTGTAGTCTCTTGCAAAGCAATTTGGACACGAATGCAAATGGGGAAGCTGAGAAAGTTATTTAATAGGCCTTACCTTTGAACAAACTGCTGCCTGCTGCCCATGTAATTGGGCTCTGCGGGAAAATTGTCTGTCTGTGAAAGAGAAGGAAAAAAATACGTATAGTTGTACACTGGACAAATCTCCTGCAGAGCAACAAGATTTCCTAGTGGAAAAATGATTAATAATTCAAAAATTCCCTTAATCTTCAGATTTGTACATTTTAATTAAATTGGAAATTGCTGACATGTAATTATGTACTCAGAACAATTAAATGATTCCGGTCCACAAATTACCTGTTAAAGTAAACAATGAGCCTGTCATAACTGGCATTCTCTCTGAGCACCACGATGGATAACACTGTGTTGTTTCATTATTTAGATATTAAGATTGAATATTTGTGGGAGGAGTGGAAAAATGACCTAATTTCTCCATATTAAAAGTGTGAATTATTTAATAATTCTCATTTTTAAACATAATTACATCATCTGCTGGGATTCTATGCTTTCCTTGATGTAATATCATTTTAAAGTCATCTACTCCTCAATTAAGAGAGATGGGCCTCTCCTTCAAATTTTGCCAATAACGAAGACAAGCATGGCACATATGGTTGAACTCCTCTTTATCATTCATTCTCATCTATATTCCTGCTGTGGAGATTGTACGCAAGCAAGACAATGGCAGGGGTGCTGCTTCCTGGTTCTCAAAAACCAAGTAAAAGAAAAATAAGAAGTAAAACATTACTTAAAACATTGAGAGTAAAAGACACTGATAAACCAGGCTTGTTTTCGTGGCTGTTTTTACTCCTTCCAAACTGACGTGGAGGTCTGCCAAAACGAACTGAATTCTCCTTGTATCATGGAACAGAGTCTTTTGGGAGAAAGAGACTAGATCTTTCATAGATCTCCCTATACTGTACATTCACACAAGTTACTTCTTCTTGCAGCTGACTCCACGACAAAGCTGCTTCTGTTTTCTGCATCACTTCATATCACACCATTGTGGTCTGAAGCAGCTCTGGGTTCCTACAAGATCATCCAGCATGCAAGTACCAGTGACACAGGGGCGTGCAATTCAGGAAGCAGAGGGCCCAAGGTAAGGCTTAATGTAGTGCAATATGTGTTTTCCTTTAAATAAGGCTAATTTAAACTAACAGGACTCTTTTTCCTGCCCACGTCATAGTTTAAATTATTTGGCTTTTTGAACGATTCTTGGGGAAAAAAAAAAAAAATACATGTTAAGAGTAACAGCTTTTCTCTCTGATATAAGTTTAGGGACAGAAAAAAACAATCCCTTGCAAATTTCTTCATTTGTAATCTTCTGTTGTTGTTCACATGGACATTATCAAAACAAATGCAAAGATCAAGGTGAGCAGGATAGATTCATTTTTCACTCCTAATCTGCTTTAATTAGTAGTTGGTAGCAGACATTTTTTCCTTAACATGTTTTACTACTTTTTAGACACTGGGAAGCACCTTATGTGCTTTCAAAATGACAAACTATCAATTTCTTTAAGAATAACTTGATTGTCATTAAAAAATAATAGTGGAATCCAATCCCAGAGGCAAAAATGTTTGCAAAAGAGTTTTGCCAATTTTTAAACCTCTAATTACTTAGAAACTCCACATTTTAATTTAATAAAATCAAGTTCATCTTTTGAATTGGTCAAAAACAGGTATCCAACCCATTATTGCTGGCAGTTAAAAGCTAAGTATGAATATCTTAGAACACTTAAGAAAAATAGAATCCTGGGTAGTAAGGAGAGCCTAAAAAGTAAAATGAAAGTGGAAACTCTAAAATCAAGTGCTCTTATAAGTAATCTTCTGATTTTAATGGCTTTAATTAGGTGAAATGTCATAGAAAGTGGACATTTCAGTTTGGCACAGGGAGAAACACTGGGGAAACTTTTCTTCCCTGTTCTGATGGTATCTAAAAATGTTTGCTTATTATTAAAGTTCTAAGGAGTTCTGATAAAATAAGAGACTTAAACTAAAAAATAAAATACATTTTCTCATAAGTGAAGACCTGTTTTTAAATTATATGTGTGTTTGCAAGCATGTGTGTGCATGTATGTTTGTATGTATGTATCAGTGTTCGATGAAACTGGGAAATGGTATTGCTACCAAATACTATTTTGATGAAAATGGAAAAATAAGAGAGAGGAAAGAAGGAATTTTGAAGAGAAAACAGAGAAAAGAAATATAACAGCAGTGAGAAAGGCAAGGAAAAAGAGAGAAAGGAAGGAAGAAGAGAGAAACAAAAATATATGGAGAAGGAATGCAGGTGGAGGGAAGTAAAAAATGCAAAAGAAAAAAAAGAAACAAAGAAATTGGCTGATTATTGTAGAATTTCACAAATACAATTTTAAAAGTTTGCAACTTAATTAGAAGCAAAGTATCAAACGTTTACTAATAATGCCTGCATTCATCCATTAAAATAGGTAGGGATGTGAGAGATTGTGCATGTGTTTATAATTACCATAATGAAATAGCCATTTGGCCTTTAACAAACATATAACTAATTCACTGTAAAAACCACCCTGGCTTTAATATAGAAAATAACATTTTCATTATCTAGGCTCCAAGGGTGTCAGAAAACTCATTTAAAATAATTGGAATATAAAATAAGAATGTTTGTATAGAAAAATGAAAAATAGAGAAAAACAGCCGTATGTATCACATCATTTAATTTAGAAGGGCTTGCAGATAATTTTCCAGCACTGTACTCTAAAAATTGAGTTCTACCTAGTGCGTTTATAAATCTTAACTTTTACGTCTAGGAAGAAAGTAAAATTTGAGGTCAGCTACTTGCAGCTTTTTAGGTCTCAGCAGAGTAATTAATTATGAATATTTATAACACCTGAAAACTCTATCCTCTTCCATACAAATTGATCACTGGAATGTTTTCCCCCTCAAACTCAACCTGAACATAGAGAGTTTTAACTATTGCTTTTAATACATTTATCATTAATTTTTTTATCATACAAGAAAAAAAGTATGTAGCCTGAGTTGGTGGGTAGTTAGAGAAAAGATCTGAAGTCGACACTGTAGATATCATTTTAATCTACTTCAAAGTCAGGAATAAAAAGACAAAAGTTTTGTGGGTTTTTTCTAAGTGATTATTTGCTTAAAATAGAAAAGAGCTGCAATTACTTATAAAACTCATTGTATGCCTTCCTATTGATTTGTTTTTTTGTTTCTTGTTATTTTGTGTGATGAAGATAATAAAAATTTAGATATTCTTTCCTTTGTACAGAAAACACAAAGAAATAAATCAGTTATCAAGCAAACCCACAAAATGGATATGAATGGTTTCTATGATTATTTGTCTTTATGCTTCTCTACAGTACTCAGAAAATTATAGTATATTGTACATATATACAAAATCAGAATTTTTGTCAATAGTAGTTAATAAACTGTTCCTAGATATGTCATCTTCTACAACTTGTTCATTCTTTTAGACCAATGAAAAATACATCATGATTTTAAAAATGAATGTCTCAGAATAAAACAAAACAAAGCACCTGCTAAAACTGAACTATGTTGGCTAAAACTGGGAAAGATCTTTATTTGTGGAAGTAGATTAATTTGATATGACCACTTACACATGCCTGCAGAAGTTGAAGTGAAAAATGGATATTTAATAAAAGGAGTCAAATAGATATTTTTAACTATTAAAATAGTAAAAAATAGAAATTTTAAAAATATATCAAGCATTTGACAAATTCAACACCTATTAATGATAAAAGTCTCAGCAAAACAGTAATAGAAAGAAACTTCTTCAACTGTATAAAAGGTATCTACAAAAAAAAACATATAACTAATGTAATATTTACTGGTGAAAGGTTGAAAGATTTTTACCACTTCTATTAATCACTGTCCTGAAAGTCCTACTAAGTTTAATAAGGCAAGAAAAATAAATTACACGCAAGTTGGAAAAGAAGGATAAAATTTTCAGATAATTTTATTGTATTTACAGGTAATACTATTTAGAAAGAAAATAATGTGAGAATACATTCAATGTCTCCCATAATAATCAATTAAATTTCTGTATTCTAGCAATAAACTATTAGAGATCGAAATTTCAAAAGCAACACATTTATAATAACTCCCTAATCATCAAACTTAGCAAATAAGTATTTAAAAATATACAGTTACATAGTCTGTATGCTGAACATTACAAACACAGGTGAAACAAATGGAAAAAAGTCTACATGGATAGAGAAGATATATTATGTTTATGGATGCTAAGACTCAACAGGGTAAAGATGTCACAGCTCCTCAGATGATCTACACATGTAATATAGCACCATTCATATCTCCAGCACAATTTCCTGTAGATATAAACAAAAGGACTCAAAAATTGATATGGAAAAGCAGAATGATAAGTCAAAATAATTGTGAAAAAGAAGAATAAAGTTGAAAGTATTACACTACCCTATTTTGAGAGTTACTATAATAGAAGCAACACTAATCAAGACAGTGTAGTATTGATGGAAAAGACACTTAGATCGATGGAATAGAAGAGACTGTCCAGAAGTAGCCCACATAAATATGAGCAATTGATTTTTGACAAAGTTGCCAAAAGCAATTCAACAGATAATTCAAAAGAAATGAACCTCAAGTTATATTTCACATTTTCCGAAAAAGCAAAAAGAAAAGCAAAACTCAAAACTTCAGATACAAATGTAAAGCATAAAACTATAAAACCTAGCAGAAAATCTTTGTGACCTGGTGTTAGGCAGAGTTCTTGGACGTGAGAACGAACACATGATCCAAGACCCTAATTAACCCAGTAATTTGGTATTTACCTTAAAGAAATGAAAACTATGCTCATGCAAAGATTTGTACATGAATATTTACAGAAGCACTCTTTGCCAAAACTGAAATCAACCCAGATACCTTTTAACAAGTGGATAGGCAGACCGTGGTACCTACTTACAATAGAAAACTATTTAGCAATTAAAAAAAAAAAGAAGAAGAAGAAAAGTGAACTATTGAGACAACTTGGATGAATCTCAGAAGTATCATGTAGAGTGAAAAAAGCCAGTCTCGAAAAATTGTGTACTATATGATTCCACTTATAAGACTTCTCATAAAAGAAAAAAAAATATGAGAAAAAACAGATTGGCGGTTGTCAGGGGTTAAAGTTGACCACAGAAACATAGCAGAAGGCAACTTTTCAGGGTGATGGAACTGTTTAGTATTTTGATTGTCATGGAGGTTTCATGGCACTATACGTGAATAAAAATACATAGAACTCTACATTCAAAGAAAGATTCATTCTACTGAATGCTAAGAAAAGGTAATTCCTAAAATATATCTAAGGAGATCATCCGCATTTCACATATGCTAAGGATCCATCTGTCTCACAGAGAACTTTAAAAATTACGAGTTCTTTTATTAAATATTCTCAGTAGAGTGTTTCTGAACTTTGTCTTTTAAAATTATATTGAGCCAACTTTTAAAACCTATGTAGAAATCCCATATTCATTTGGACAGACTACAAATGGATGCAAGATACAAAGATCAATTTAGCCACACTAGGAAATCCAGGCAACAGCTCTATAAGACAGGCACCTTAAATATGAATTATTTAGCTCAATTTTCATTTGTTTCAAGAATGCTTTTCTTGTGTGCAGTTTCCGTTTACCCAGCCATAAAACAAATACTTTAAATAAAGATTTCAGACTACATTTATTGCAAAGAAGTAGCTTTTCCTTTCAGTGTAAGAAACAAAGATGGCTATATCATGAAGAACTGGGAACTATCCTTAGAAATGGTGAGTTTTTAAATTTAGAAAATGCTCATACCTCGTAAAATTCTGCATTTGAAAGAGAATAGCGTATCTTTTTAAAGCCTCTAACAATATTTAACATGAAATGATTAGCATCTAAAATGTATCAAAGTGTATGCAAAATTTTGTCAAACAATTTTACAACTTTGAGGTGAAATTAGGATACTATCTAAACATGTGTGGTCTTTAACTGTTTTATATGAAATAATACAGGAAATTTTCTTAGTTATATAATACGATTCCTGTTATAACTTTTTCATTTTAAAAAAATCTTATATGCAGTAATGATCATGAAATCATGATAACTGGTTAAAAGTCTAGTAAATTTTAAAGCAATACTTGGATTTCTAGAAAATGAGACAACCGTGGGATGAGCAAAATAAAGATCTCATCATGTTTGAGTATTGTTTCTAATGAATGACTGAAAAAAAAATCAGAATACTAGTCTCCAAAGGGAGAGAATAATGTGAGCATTTCTGGAAACTGGATTCTATGGTTAATTTTCACCATCACAGATACTGTTTAGGTAAATGTTGCTAGAATTCAATCTGTGATCAGTGTAATCCTATGTGATAAATATATACACAATACCCTGGTGCTAATTTGCCAGTATTATCTTACAGAGTCAGGGGACAGTCAGGAAATTCCCTACGGAGAGAACAATTTTGACCAACCAAACAGCTCTGGCACTTCCAGAATCATTGGTGTGAAAACATAGGAGCTAGTAGTTTATGGACTGCTGGCATTCTTGATATACATTTGCTTTTTTATGTCAGTTTCTTCACCAAAGAGGACACCTTTGAGACAGAGGCCCAATGGGTAAATTCATTCCACAACAAACACTTAGCTCAGATCGTAAGCAATACTTAAAAATCTAGCATTCGACATTGTAAAATTCACAGTACCTAAAATACAATCATGAATTACAGGCATGCAATTAACCAGAAAAATCTAACCCCCACCTAGGAGAAAATCAACAGATAAAAATGGACTCAGGAATGAAATAGATGATGGAAATAACCAATAAGGGTCTTAAAAATGTACTAGGAATATTAAAAATATGGCCAGGATTGTATCCTGAGAATAAATGCCTCCTTAAACTTTTTGAGCCCTAAGTACTTCCCTTGTGTCATTTTAATCTTGGGACTAATGGAGAGAAATTAAAGATATAAAAAAGACCCAAATGTAACTTCCAAAAATTAAAACTATAATATTTAAAATTTTAAAAACACTGAATAGGATTGACAGCAGATTAGACATTCAGGAAGAAAAGATACAACATTTTGCATCAGGTTCTAGAAACATTTGCTCAAAAATAAAATATATTATTAAATTTATTTTTATATGTTGATCTGTATAAGTGTTATATACTATTTGTCTCAACGTTGTGTTTATAAATTTGTAATATACTAGATAGTAAGACAGGTATGTCAAATACAAAAAGTATCTCACAAAAATGTTAATGCAAATATGAAAAAAGTTTTAATTCTACAGGTATTGATCTAGAATAGAAATTACTGAAGAAAAAAGAAAGTATGGCTTAGACTCTTGATAGTCATTGTTAAGAGAGCAACTTACCTCTCAGAAACTAATTTGGGGATGGACATGTATTTATGATTTTAAATCATATCATTTTAGCTTCCGTTATACTTAGATGATCAGTGTTTTCCTAGCCCAGGAATAGGGGGTGGAAGTTTGAACATTCCTTTGACTTAGGGACACAAGTTCCATTGCGTATATTGGTGCCATTGGATTGAAATTAAAACAAAACAAGTTGAACTTTTCCCTTAATTCAAAGGCACTGCTTTTCACATTGATAACAAGCATTCTTTTTGCAGCAGACTAAACACGAGAGAGAGTGTTAAGAGGTGAATAATTCACTTTCAGCCTTTTCATACCGACGTTGCTTCTGCTAGCTTTGCCTGCGATAGAATATATGGTGTGGTTCTTCCTTCGTTGCTGAAGTAGGCAAAATCATTTTAAGCCACCACTTATAAAGTTATCTGACAGCACCTATGGCTTTGGAATTTTTTAAGTGCATGAGGTATGGCAATAACTGTATTTATCACTGATTTTCAAAATAATACGTTTTGTACAAATATAGTGTGGTCGACTTTGTGTTTTGTTACTAAAGGCATAATAAAAGCATGAGAAATTCTTACCACATTTAGCAACAACTAGCATTACTTTAAATTTAAAATGGGAAGACAAGAATGGCCACATCTTTAAGCAAGAATGTTAAGTCTCCTGCTCTATTAGGATGAATTTCATGACTTTGAAAAATAATCTGACTGTATATTAAAGTCTCTTGCAAATGTTACCTATTTTATAAATGACACCGATAACTTAACTTTGATAATAATTTCTGTGCCAGAATTTAATTATGCAATTTATGGATCTTGAAGAAAATCATATTTGACAAGAAAGAATTGAAATATAAGGTAAAACAAGGCCTATTTGTTATCTATAAAAGCACACAAAATAGGGAATACTGCACATTTTCTACATATTTGCTGAAGCTTGGAGCCCAGAGGTCACCAAGGTGCCACTGGAAGAGCTTTCTCATTGGCAATGGCAGAGCATTATGTCATCAGTTGTAGATGTCATCGGATAAATATCCAAACTTACTTCCAGGTTTCTGATTTCAACCTTGCTGATTAATCCATTCTCTTCAGCGAGGTCAGCTTCTCCATCTCAATACTATCCAATAACTAGTCTTCTCTTTTTCTTCCAGTGGGGCAGTGACAAGGACGAATTTGAAGTTCTTTTCTGTTTTTTTGCCATCTCTCAGTCAGACATTCTGTTTTAAGAGACTCTCCTTCTGCTGTGCTATTTTTCCAACTTTATTAAGAATATTAAAGAATTTTTCCACTGGAGGGAATATGAAAAATGGATTCTCTGCAATTGTGCCTCCAAGACTAAAAACTCCAAGATGATATGTAGTCAATAATATTCATGACAAGTCTGAACTTCTAGAATTCTTGACATATCAAGAGAAAGATAGAAAATGGAGGGAGACCTGTTGGTGATACATTATTTTACTTATTATCACTATGAATGCCGAATCTTCTGCAAGTACATTTTAAAAAATATTTTATTAATTTTAAGAAATCTGGTAATTAGCAAAAGAAAATTTGTACAAATTGAATTATTTAGATTCAAACCAGTTTTTTAGTCTAATTCATTTAGCTAATATAGACAGACCTGCTTTGAAAATATACTGCACTGAATCTAAATGTATGTAAATAATGTCACTGCGTACATTCTGTGCCAGGAGATTTAGAAGCTGCTGTCCTACATTAGGATCTACAAAACAGTATTATTAATATTTATTATTCATTCTTCTCAATTTCCCTAGAAGTGTTACTGTCCACACTTTTTTTTTTAAACAGACAAACTACAGCTAACAGACTGTCACAGAGCTGCCCATCATATGCCCAATTCATGGTAGAACGTTCACATTGGCCCGGGACTGTCAGAGCAGCCATTTGCTGTAGTGACTCTCTGAGAAATAGAGAAAAATAATGATCCATTCCAATATTTTCAGAAATAAGTTGATGAGAAATTAATGTAACTTGCCTTGAAACTTTTTAAAAAAATTGTTACACACTGAGCAAAAACAGTATTATCACTCTAATAATAAGACAAGTCTTTGAAACCATCTATGCTTTTACCTTTTTATACTTTCATGTTAAATTATTTTAATATGATGAGATATATATATAAATATATATGTATATATACGTGTGTATATACACACACACACACACACACACACACACACGTATATATACATATATATTATGCCAATAACTAGATTTTTTGGCCAACAACATAAAAAGGTAATAATGGTCATTTATTATCAAATATTCTAAGGCATGCAGTAGGCTTAATTGTATGATTACTTGCCATCATTACAGTCATATAAATTGTCAAAATAGGCACTTCTGAACACTTACCTTTCAAAGTGCAAAATAAATTTAAACTATTACATTTAATCAATCATTATGTAAAATTCACAAATAACTAATTTCAAAGGTGAACCAAACCGTACATCTGCTATCCATTTCATCTGTTTATTTTCCACAATACACTAAAATTAAAAACTTTATGAATGCAATGATTTGGTAAACACTCTTCACCAGTCTTGCTCCTCAAAATACTAAATTGTTATTCAGAAGAGAAGGCCAATTATTTGCATGATAGATTACATTTTACAAATGAGTGAAAAAATGATCAATAAGATCAGTTTCTTGTCTGATTTTACATCAGCCTTTATATCACCCTGTGTAATAGGTGCATTCCAATTTTTATGAGGAGAAAAAAACAGAAGGAATTCAAGGTGAAATTGAATGATGCAACATCTTTCTAATGTTTTTCTTCCTCTAACTCTTGATAGGCATAGAGAATTTTTAACTCTTTATAATTATAACAACAATTCAAAAACCAGCTAACCCATATATTTTACAACAATTAGTAAATAATTTGGGGGAATTTTAAAGTCCCCAAACTATTGCATGGGTTTCAAAGATAATTTACTAACCCTTTTGAAGACAGCAAAAATTTTGCAATGTTTAAATTTCCAAAATGATTTATCCATTGGATATGAATTTCTGGATTGAAAACAAAAGTAATTTGAGAGCACAATTATGAAAACTTAGGAGATAATATGCAAGGAGTTTGGAAGACTCATCCTCAGAAATGACTAGTACAAAGGAAAAGGTATTCTTAAATTTCAGAAGAATATTAATTATTAATCAAATTTGTGAGTATGAGATTACTAGAATACTTATCATCGCACATTTAAAATGTATGATTCAATGGACATAGTCTATTTCAGGTTGGCATTCACACCTGAAATTAAAATAAAGCTAAGTGTCTTCACTAATGTTAACATATTTTCAATTAAACATTAGCACAAAGTGAAATGAAATATCTCTCTACAGATTATCAGACTGTCACTTAATACCTAACTCAAGCATCCCCATCTCTTTCTTTGCTTAAAGACTTTAATTATAAGAATTTTTCTCTTCTGGAGAAAGAAGCAGTCTCATCTAGACAATCACTTCATGAGACAATCGGCCTGTATTCTTCCATTTCAAGTTTTTACATAACAATCATTTTGATTTTATTAGAAACTGTGTATAAATCTACATGTTGTTCTTTTTTCTTTTTTTTTTTTTTTTTTTTTTTTTTTTTGCAAACGCACAAATCGAGAAAAAATTAAGAAATTATTAACATTTAGTAAGCCTTACAAAAGTGGATGGAGAACTCTGGCCCATGGACCACCACCTGTTTTTGAAAATAAAGTTTTATTGGCACTCAGCCATGTGCTTTCATTTATATGCTGCTTTCATGCTTCAGTGGCAGAGTTGAGTAGTTATAACAGAGACCGTCTGGCCCACAAATTCGAATATATTTGCTATCTGGCCCTTACTAGAAAAAGTGCAAGCTCCTGGTTTAGAAAGACTAAGTCTGGGTTCTTAACCGTATAATTAAAAATTTTACTTTAATCACTCCTGTAGATAAAATACGAATGAAGCATTTGAATATATGCACTATGCTTAATTAGGTCATCATTTAGAAAATAACATGAGTCATTTTCATCTTCTGTAGGACACAGACTTCCTTCACAGAGTATGTATTTTAAAAATATCTGATTGAAAAACTGTGCATATTTTTTTAAAGTGGATTTCAGTGTTAGGTGATCTGTAGCATGTTTATATTCAATTCCAAACAACTTAAAACTGTGGAAACAGTATCATCATGGGAACACCTGAAAACAAAATGAATTTAGATACATGAAGCTTCCTGAAGTGCATTACAAACTCCTCTAGAGTGTACTTAGAATAAAAGTAAGTAACCTGTTCTTTCCCAGAGAAAATAACTCTTTAGTTCTTCTTGGTCTTTTGTCTCCTAAGCTTCCTTCGTATTTTACAGGGTGACCTTGTCACTGTTTTTCAACCCTTCTAAATATATTATTTCCTTTCAACATCAGCAGCCAGGGCCATCATAATTATTTCTATTTTATAGATGGAAAAACTGAGGCCTGTGGAATTCATGAAAGGCAAGCTGGAGGTGACAATATGAGTAAGCTTCATAAACAAGTTTCTTTTGACTCAAAATTTTGCACTCTTTCAAATAAAAAAACCTGTAAGTACTATATGATTCATCTTGCTTTTGTGTGTATTGTGCTTTGCTTTCTATTCTATTCTATTCTATTCTATTCTATTTATCATTGTATGATGTATTTTACAGATTTATTATTTTCATTCTAATAATGCTCGTTAATCAATGCTCCCCAAAGAGTTCTAATATTACGTGACACCCCCTTGAATGGCTTTGTTCCTAGAACTGTTTGGGTCTGAATTAGGTTAAACAAAAACAAAAGCAATGAGGTCTATTGGACAATGTTGATCAGAATAAAAGTATCAAATCCAGTTCTACGATCAAATCTGATAATCCTTGCCTGCTTCTGGAGTCTCCAAAATTTGGAAATTTTTTCACTATACAGAACAAAGCCATAGAAACTCTGAAAACTACTGCTGGTTTCCCAACTGGAAGACAACGATGCAATGTGTTGTACATAGTTCCCAGCAGTGTTCTTGACGCTTAATATGTGGAGGCCTTAAAGAATTATCTTCCAAACAGACTTTCAGAGTAGGAACTACATTGCAGTACTTCAAAGCAGCAATTATTCATGCTATAAGATATTCTCATACTCCACAGATGCCGCAATAGAAACGTATGTCAAACAAGATATCCCAACTGGTGTAGAAGCAAAAACCCTATATTCTGAGTCAGATACAATTAGTTTACTATTCCTAGCTAGCTGTATATACTTGGGTAACATTTCTGTGCTGCAATTTTCTCACATGAAAAGAAGTGTAAATGCAATCAAACACAATCATACGTCTCTAACGTTCTAGTATTCATTGTCCTACAATAGTTCTTTTGTGGGAATTTCTCTTCAGTTTCTACCTGGTTTCAGCATTTCTTCTACACAGTCTCCTTGCCTAAAAAGCATCGTTCTTAAGGGAGACTTAATAATATCTTTCCACTTCAGCGTTTACACTGGTAGTTTAAAAAGTTTAAGATATCTGGAAGCCAATTTTTGCAAGACAGCCTATCAAAAATTGGTCACATTTTTAAATGTCTATTTAACATTAAAACAAAAGTGACCAGTCCTGGTTTAGACAGGTCAAAATGAAAATTTGCAATAAAATAAATTAGCATTCCAGTAAAATTAATTTTTTATGATCATACATACTCTGGGATAGAATTATACTCTTATAAAATTGTTAACATTTAGGTCAACTAAAATATTGTTATTATAGAGAATATGAGAGCATATCTGCATATCTGTACCCTAAAGTTTAACTGCTCCAGAATGTTTTATGTAATTTTCTGTGAACAATAATAATGATATACATTAATATTTTTTCAATATTTAGTATTCATCATATTCTTTATATGCATAATCATATTTCATCTTAATTTTTATTACACCCTTGAGTGGCAAATATTACACATGATTTAAAAAAAAAAAACAGAAATAAAAAGATCTGGACTGAAAAACTAATTTTTTAAAACCAAGAACCTTGGGAATAGATTCTCAGTATAGAAGCTGTCAATCAGAAAGTAACTAATTAAAAGAATCATAATATAGCTATTAACTCACCCAGAATTCCACCATTAAGATAGTATAAAACTACATCATTGATAGGGAAAGATGTCTGTGATATATTTACGTAATTTTAAGTAAAAAACAACTTAATATATTATGTTTAGTATATACACACATAAGGGGATGGGAAGATATACGGATTCAAATCCTGTATTCAAAACCTTGGCACCCAAAGTTGTTTTTTTAATCCTTAACTCTTTCATACATAAGAATGACATTTTGTTGTGTATGTCATGTATCACCCATCCCAGCAGGGACAGGTACAACACCTCAAAATTAAACATATTAATATTTCTCCAGTAAAAAAAATGTTAATGTTACCACTAATTGAAATAAAGAAAGATTTAAAATAGCCTTAAACCACTTTTGGTCTGAATTCTTTGGATTTTGTTATTAGAGACAGGATGGCAGATTTGAACAACAAAAGGTTAGCAATAGCTAACTCCCTGACTGCTAAATTATAAGCAAATATAACCTTGTAAATGAAACTTTCTCTATTTTCAGTCCACAAGTATGTAATGAGCTCTCAGTACATACCAGGCACTGTTTAGGTATGGTATTTTAGTAGAATTTTTTGCAATGAATAATAATTCGTCTTTAAATTAGGGGAAAAAATATAAACATTTATTTAAAAAAAAAAAATCAAAAAGAAAGAAACTCAAAGACCTGTATATTGGAAACAAACTTGAAATGACTTTAATGCAGAAACAGGTTTTTTGCATTATCCAGGTTTTTTAGTAGTTGTTTTTCCCAAGAGTAAAGTCTCTTCTTCTAGGGAAACTATTGACTTGCTAAAAATCAAACAGGAAAAGAGTACTGGCCCAGCAGTAAAATGTAGCCAATTCTTCCCTGGAGGCTGACTACAAATTCCAAGTTCAGTGCAACCCAAAAGGCACTAGACTAGCAGTGCCTGAATCTCAACTACACAGGGGTAGAGGCACAATCTCAGTGGAATAACTTCATCTTTGGAATATCTGTCATGAAACAAAAAAATCAAGGGTTTAAAAATATCATATCTACATTTCAATTGCCCTTGAAGAACTCTACTTTATAGATTACCTAATTCTACATATACTTTTAAAATACTTGTCCCATTATTATAGCATTAGACACATTTTTGTATAAACATAAAACACAAAGTACATTATTTTCCCCCAGAAGAAATAAAAAAGCAGAATTGTTCTCTTCCCTGACAGCCTGCTTTCTCCTTCCTTCTTTTCAAAACAGGGAATCAGACTGCCATACATAGTTGGAAAAATAGGTTTTCCTCTCTTGAAGAAGCATCAGTTTATTCAAATAGCGTCAGGTAGTTTATAAAAGCTACACACTTAATACAAAAAAGACAAAGTATAAAACTTCGCTAGGTCTCATTTGATTTAAGGATCCTGATACCCTTTTTCTTGAGACGACGGAACATCACAAATGTGTAACGGTGCACCTAGCAGCGCAGCAATAAATATCTCAAGCTGAAAGCACAACAATAAGCTCTCCGTCTATGATTGCAGAACCAATAAATAAGCATAATGAAAATCATGACACATTATTACATTATTCTGTATAGCCTCTATTCATTAAAAAAAAAAGGTGGGTGCATTTAAAATAATTTCCCATGTCAAATGGCCATAAGCCTTGCACTGACATGCTGCTGAAAGAAGTTTTGTAAAGGGCAGATGCATGATCATATGTAGCTTATATTAAGATGATGATAGAAGTTATGAGAAATCTGAGAAAAAAGTACTTCATACCAAAATAGTAGTAGTTTAGTATCCAAAACATTTACGTTATTCACCTGTGCTGTGTGTGTTCTGATATTATCATGTCAATAAAAAACACATTCAGAAGCTTCAGAAATAAACTTCCCTGTCAATTAGCCCATAGACGGATTCTACTTTTTCAATTTCCCCGTTGATTTAATATACCAGATTATATTAACAGCACTGGCTTGTAAATAAGGGAGCTCTGAATCCTATTAATGGAGATATGCTGCCAAAGTAATCAGCTTCATACTTAACAAGTTTCCAAGTATTTGGAAAAGCTGTGAAATAGGATTATAAGGTTAAGCTGTGTACATCTGGCTCGTCACTACATAAGTATTTCAGAAATTTGATCTCATAGGCTAAAGAAACACCTGTCTAATCATGATTCTTTTCCAAGTTACATGAACTTCAGTGAGCAGAGCAATACACAAATGCTGACAAGAAATCATGATCAATTTACATAATGTACTTGTGTTAGGTATATAATTCTACCATACATCACCCTTCTGAGCAAAGATAGACAGAAGAAATATTTTAGGAAGGTTCTGTGGTATCATACTTAGGTTGGCAAAAGGGTTATAAGGTGCCAACATTTTTGAAATTTAGGACATGTCAACATTTTTGAAATTCAGCTGAAATGTTAAACATTGCTTCTTTTTTCTCATGTCATGATATGCCACTTTAGTGTAACTAGATGTTTTAAGTATAAATGTAGTATAACATGAACCCAGAAAATAATTAATAAGAGGCAGGAGTTCATGCATAAAATAACAGTAAAAAGTTCAGCAGACTTCTAGTTAATCGAAACCTTAATGAAGTTGAACATTAGTTACTTTAACCAGATCCAGGATTAAATAACTACACTGACTCTTTGTCAAATATACACTGGCCCGTTAAGCTTGATTTTATTTTTGCAAATTTCATTCAAAAGGTAATTGGGCTAAAAGTATACTGAATATGACTCTTATCAAATTAGGTTCAAATGTCCGACTTGAAAACATAGATTTTGAAAATGTGGTCCAAAATGGCAGCGAAAGGTCAATGAATCAAATTTCCAATTATATTTCCTGGGAGCAGATGGGTGCAATGAAATCTAATGATTGAATTTTAAATGCTTTCATGAACCTTTTATCTGTTTCCCAACAAGTTGATTCTACCTTAATTCTCTAACAAGATAATAGGTTTATTACAATTAACCAACTGAAATGATATCTCCATTTTCCAATTATTTATATCATATTACCTGAGGATATTGAATCAGAGCTCGTCTCCCTCTCCCACCCCTAGCACCTTTCCATCACCATCCCACACTTCCCCCCAAACAAAACCCAAACTATAATATCATTAAATAAGAGATGCGTCCTTGGAGATTTGATTTCTCTACTTAAATAATAAGTAAAATAAAGCTCAAATTCTCTGAGGCTCAATGGAAAATTTCAAATGAAAATAATTGTAAGGAATTTTTGACTAAGTATATAAATTTCCTTTCCTTATGTTATCAACTAATATGTTAGTCAATTTCTCTGACCTGAATAAAGAACATTTATCAAGAGTTAAAAAAAAAAAAAAAAAAATTAAGCAGTTTATTTTCAGGAGTGGCAGATGGAGGATTTTATCTCTACTATATCTCAATAGAGCACACTCTTGCCTGAAGAACAAAAAGAGGGCATCATAGGGAGAGGTTTATTTTAATGCTTTCATATAAAAGAAAATCAACATTTTACCTCTTTAAATATATATTCAAGGTTAGGTTAAAGGAGATCCAAGAATCTTTTTTTTAACTAATAAACAAAAGTTTCTTGTGTATTAAATGCATTTAAATTACGCTAAACATAATACTCTTCAATCCAACCCATCTCAAATCTAGCTCATCCCTATGTAGCTCCACTGTGTAATATCAACTATATGATTCTCAGGTACAAGTGTATATATAAATATTTATCTGGTGGTAAACACTACCATAGTCTCATCAAAATATACACGGACTGACAATTTAGTTCACAAACTCATCCTACAAAAAGTGCTACAGACCTCATTGCTGAATAGCACTACAGTCACCTTCAAAGTACTCCCCTTGGGAAGCTATGCACCAATGCCAGTGCCTAGTCTACCCTTCAAAGCAATTTTGGAACTCTTTTCCTGGAATAGCCATCAGAGCTGTCGTCGTATTACCCCTTGATGTCCTGAATAGCATCCAAATGTTTTCCTTTCAATATTTCCTTTATCTTCAGGCAAAGAAAGAAGTCATTGGGGGCCAGATCAGGTGAGTAGGGAGGGTGTTCCAATAGTTATTTGTTTACTGGCTAAACACTCCCTCACAGACAGTGTCATATGGGCTGGTGCATTGTCATGATGCAAGAGCCATGAATTGTTGGCGAAAAGTTCAGGTCATCTAACTTTTTCACACAGCGTTTTCAGAACTTCCAAATAGTAAACATGGCTAACTGTTTGTCCAGTTGGTACAAATTCATAATGAATAATTCCCGATATCAAAAAAGGTTAGCAACATTGTTTTGACTCTTGATTTGAACTGACAAAACTTTTTTGATTGTGGAGAATTGGTGACTCCATTGTGCACTTTGACACTTTGTTTCAGGGTTATATGGTACATCCATGTTTCATCATCAGTGACAACACAGCGTCAAAACATCACCTCTCCAAAAGGTCTTGGCAAACTGCGACTCTCCTTTGCTTTGTTGTTCATCGGTGAGCTCCTTCGGGACCATTTTTGCACACACCTTTCTCATGATAAGATTTTCAGTTAAGATTTTCCTAACTGTTTCTCTACTGATGTTTACTTGGTCTGCTATGCTTCTCACAGTCAGCCGATGATTTTGATGCACAATTCAATGAATTTTTGCAATGTTTTCATCAGTTCTGCTCATTTCTGGCCTCCCTGACCTCTCTTCATTAGTGACACATTCTCTCCCCTCAGAAAAACGTTTCATCCATTTGTACACTGCTGTTTTCTTCATGGCATTATCCCCATAAACTTGGACTCACATGTCCCTGAAATTGAATGTTTGTTCATTGCTCTAATTCAAGCTCAGACATTCTAGCGACGGCACACTAAAGCACACAACAATAATGAACGCCACTCAGCAAGACACCGCCACACATCGACACGAACACAACTGTGAGATATTGATATACCAAGGTTATGAAACCTTCCCGAGCTGTTTGTACAATGCTGCCAATGTAAGCACAGTGGCAAGTTTGCTAACTGAATTGTCATACCTCATATATCTAAATTTTTAAAAAAATACTTATATTACGTGTAAATATACAAGGTTCTTAAGGTATCATTGTAAAAAAGTATTTTGTACATGGGTATCACAGAAAAAAGACCAGATGGCACGGTTAAGAAAAAAGAATTAGAACAGTTTGATATAAGGCATAAATAATAATTCCTTTCCTTTTGCTTCACTCATGTTTTATGATGCTTTTCAAAATTTAAACAACTGTTTGAAAATTTTAAAACAAATGATACATGTTTTAGATTACATGATTTATGTGAAGACTAACATAACTGCATGAAAAGTGGTACATTTGCAACACACTAACATTTTTACTAACATAGTTTGGAAGTCACATTTCCAGTAGATTTCAAAGTGGTATTCTTTAAAAGAAAGAACGTGTAATAGTTCAAAAGAAAGTACATTCAGAGAAATTAGGAAAATATAGACAGATCATGGAATATTACAGGATGCCTGAAAGAATATCTGTTCCTAGTACTAACCCTCTTATAGTGACATGAAATCCAGACCTAGCCTGGCATCCCACCGGGAGAGAGCATCACCAATTGCTGATATGCCTTCTTTCCCAAAATGCCAAATATTCCAGGGAAAATTTACAGATGGACTTGAACTATAATGTTTAGATAATTATGGATACAAATGTCCCCATTGAGAACTTATTTGTGGGCTAATCTGAAAACATACGTAACACTATTTCAGAAAGTCTTTCTCTTATATTTGAATGTTGACAATGAACCCTAAACTTCTTAAATCTAGCGTTCTATGCTCCTTTCTGTTACATTTGCCTTTATTTTGTATCCCAGTTTCTCTGGCCAGTGGGGATAATTAAATTTTTAATATAGTTTGAATACTCATTCTGCTTGAAGCTTTTATTCTATCAAGTCCTTAGTGTTTGATATAAATTTTGCAGTTAAAATTTAAAATTCAGAAACATAGTAATTAAGTCATAAAATAGCTTAAAAGTAGTAAATTATTTTAATTAAGGGCTTTTTAATTATTTCATTTTTATTAATTGAATTAATGATTATGAATTGAACAACTCTGAAAGTCACAGATGTATTTTAAAGAACAATACTGAAAAGGGCAACATACTGTTTATGTGAATGCTTAGCTTATGTTTCTTCAATATGTGCGTGACAATTTCATACCACCTACACAAGATAGATTCTGAAATTTTGAAAAGACTTTTCTAAGCTGGGTGATTATAATTATACACATATGATAATTGCCCAGAGTGATTTTCTTTTCCCATTATCAGATGGCAACTTGTTGGTACCAAAGTAATTAAATCATAAAATTGCATGTCAACAAATATAAATAAATGTAATCTAAATATTACTATTTATGGCTTATCTGTAATTTCATTTCATTTAAAAAATCATATAAAAAATAAGTATTTACATTTTATGGAAAGCTTCTATAAATATAAGGGTCTTAAAACATTAGTTTCTTAATAATGTACTAGAGCTATGTGATCCTTGAAGACTTAACAAGCATTATAACATTTGTATTGGATAGTTTCAACACTTTATAAACCATACCTAGGAATAGGACAAAAGATGAAAGGTATACCCTAACACTATTTTCTCTTGATATGCTGCATATATATTTATGTGTTTATAAATATACACATATATATGTATGTATATATAAAAAACAAATTCTGTGAAAGTTGATACTCATAATTATGAAACTTGATCACGTTTTATTCCATGAACATGAAATATGATCAATAGAATTGCATAGGAATTTTCATTGTAGCTATTAAAAAGGTAACAACTATAAACAAAAATTATCAAAATATGTCACCTTTAAATAAATTATTTAGCAGCATATCATTATTTCAGCATTTTTCTGTAAACAATATCTTAGACTTTGGCCTTAGTCCTTTGGGGGTTTGAATGCTAAGCTCTGGCTCATATCTGATCGGTGATCACAGGAAATTATAAAGAATTCATATTTTTTCACTGCCAACTATGTATTAGAAACCATGCTAGGTTCTCTCAACTGCAGTGAGGAACAAACAAGATGATGGTGGCCCTTCCTCAGGTGTTCTGTTATGTACACAGCGTTGTGACAAATTAACTTCACTAATAAAGAGTTGCATCACTGATCCAGAGGTTTAAAACTGTTCAGACTTAATAACATTCATTAGTTTGTATATAGATCAATTAGATCTTTATTAAGAATAGAGGTTCTACACCACAACCCGAAGGAGAAATGAATGGAAACTGGTAGCATGACCTGCTCATCATTGTCTCAGTATCTTTATTATGACTCTTTAAAATGTTTATGCATTAAGTATCTTTAGCATCAAGCATGAAGTAAAAATACTTCCATTGATTTCTGCTGATTAGATATTGTTTTATAGTTCAAAGGACTGCAATCCTTTGTACCTGCCCATCTAAGTCCTGCATTCTCAACACTGCCAAATGGTCTCACTATCATTTACTTCAAACTTAACCAGGCAACAGAGGAGCGTGCTGGAAAATATTATCTACTCCTTTGCTAAGATTTTATGTGTCAACTTCTCGCCTAAAGCAAAATTTAATAGCTGACTTGTGGATCTTATTTCTAGAGATTTACTATAGAAACACTGGCATAACCTTTAACCACAGCAAACAGAGCCACTCTAATAAGCACACTACACCAAATCTAAAAAATGCACGAGGAACAGAAAGATCCTGGCAGGAATTAATCTGCCATTTTCACACATCGACCCAAGGGAGGTATTGTAATTGCAAAAATTTACTCTAAAACTGCTGAGACTCATAGTAATTATGTTTCTTTTTTTTTTAATAGAAATAGCCACAGGTGGTAACAAATTGGGTTTTGAGATGGGGAACTGGGCATGTATTTTAACCCAAATTACTATGTAATTGTCTTGATTATATTAAAAAAAAAAAAAAGAATGTGGAAAGTCTGTTGCTCAAAATCAGGAAAAAAAGTGCTTCCTTAAATACATACCTGTCTTTCAGTTTCTCCAATTAGGCATATTGCTTCATTCATTGGTATTGGCACATCTGATATTAGGGCGACACTGGCCTTTGCCAATAACCCTTACAAATTCCTGTGAGTGCGATTTGTTTAATAAGATAGTTCTCTTAATTCCTGACTTATTATTATCTAGGGATAAGTAGTAGCTTTCCTAGAAAGACAGGATCTGAAAATTCAGCTAATAATCACTACTATCCCTGCATCTGCCAGTACTAAACATGCAAGGTTATACACTTTTTCAATCTATGTGCTGTGTTAAAATGTTTGCTATCTTTCATATATACATATATCTGCTCTCAATAATCCTCTATCTTACTTTACGCTTAGGTTCATGAATTAACACCAACACATTTTCATTGTTTACTAAAATTACAAAGGTATTCTGGGCAAACCATACCAAGTAAGAGTCAATGTGTATCGCGGAACTTTTTTTCTTTAGGTTTTTCTGCTTTAATCAACAAAGATTAAAATAAGAGATTAGGTGTTGATTTAAAACAAACAAACAAAAAAAAACCAATTGTAACAAGAGGTAATGCAAAGCTTAAAATAATAAAAATAAAATAATCAAGGGTCTTGCCTTGAAACTACGTGAAGGCAAGTTCGTATGTAATCTTTAACTCTATCTTAATGATAATAAAGATCGATGCCTGATTTCTCTTTTGTTTTGTATGATTTATAATAACTCTAATTCACATTCTTCATGCAATAAGTTAATTTGGGATAAACTATTTTAAAATAGATGCAAAATTGAAAACGCAAAATAGAAAGTAAGAAGATACTGTCCCAAGAAGATATTGATTAGAACTCACCAATATTTAAACAATATTCTAGTTTTTTGCTGACAAAACTATAAAATCGAAGCAAATTATTTTTCAGGTTTTCAGAAAGTTTTTATGACAATATTTGTATAAAGATGTGTCATTAAGCAATTATCAGGTTTGAGTTTGATAATATTCCCTCTTGAAGGTAATTCCTTTTATTCCCAAAATACTAAATAACATTTTCCATAATAAATTTTGCAAGAATTTAAGCATATTATTTCTCAAACATTCTAATTTCTTACTGTCATCTCATCAACTGAAATGGAGACATCAGTAAAAGCATGCATTGGCCACTTTACACTGTGGTTAGATAATCCTCATTATAATCATAGGTGAATTGTTTTTATAAATATCAATTCTGCATATGCAGTTGCTCTGGTGAAACAGCAAAAAAATCTAGTGAATATTCAGTCATTAAGTTATCTCAGTATACTCTGAAAAAATATTCTGTATGGAAAATAAAATGAGTACCTTCAGCAAAGGTATTTATATTGGGGTCTTTGATAGAAAAGGCAGATTATATCTTATGGGTGAAACTATAGTTTTAGGTTTCAAAACTGATGTATATGTTCATAGTGCAAATAAATAAAATTTTAAGAATTTATCTAAGACATCGATAGTCTAAAGTTGAGTTGTACAGTAAAATTACGAAAGATGTTTGGACCCCTGTGACCGTTTCTGCCTACAATAAAATACCTGTTGCATTTCTGCTTTATAAAGATAAGCTATTGAAATTTAGGACATATATGTGTATTACCTTTGAGTTTCATTGAATTGGAGACATTGAAATTCTAGTTACAAGTACAATCCAATCATTACTTAGCAATGGTTATGAAGGATTCAGGTAGAAATACTGTCAAGAAGTATAGCAATTGATAACTTATGCTTAAGTTACATTTTTAAAAAGTTATCATTAAAAAAGCCGATGAAAATAAACCTAAAGCACCATTGCTGTTGGAAAGAAGTTATTTAGTCACACTGTAAGTCAATTTTGTTATTTAAAAATACATATACTATTAAAATAGTATTAGAAACTTTCTGAATATGAAGTCATTATCTATATTATGTATTAACATAGTTTACAAACATGTACCCAGTGTCTCTTAAAAACAGTATGCATCTACAAAACAATTATGAATGAATATATAGCTTAGAAAACTTGAAATAGAGTTTTAATGCTCTTGCTTTCAAATTCCACAAAGGCTGCTTTTAGCTGATAAAGAGAGTAAACAAGAAATTGTCCTTTAAATGGTCCCTTTAATGTATTCCACTAATTAAAAATCATTCAAAAACATTACAAGTTCATAAAATAATAAATACTGCTCAGACAGGGTAAATTCCAGAAACATATAGAAGCTTGAGATTACATTTATCTTTACCTTGCCCATTTTTCATCCAACGTAAATTTGGTTCATGACTATGTTATTGAATACAAACAAAGAAAATGACACAGGTCTTTAAATATTTCAAAATTATTGAATAAAATTCATTTCTAATACTATTAAATTATTTTAATATATTCCATTCCTCTAATCAACCCAAAGTCTGTTTATGTAGATTAGTTACATCTAAAGTCTCATTTATCCAACCTGTATTTATCCTTTGATCACGAAGCTTGTTAACTTAAATGGTCTTTTATTGTTATGATTCGTTTTCCCATAATTATGCTGTTTCATTGCCTTATTTTTTGAATAAATATATGCAAACGTGCCAATCATATTCAACACAGTTAGGCTAGATGCTCAATGAACTGTAAGAGCTATTTCAGTGCAATAAAACTGTCTGGAATAGATCCAGGGCAAGACCTACAAATACCAGTAATCAGAATGTCACTAGGACCAGAACAAATAGAAGTGTGCCACATGGATATCAAACACTGACTGAAACCAATTTTACAGTCGCTCACTGGAAGAACCTGGTGCATACAAGTGAAAGGTGCCACCCAGGCAGCCACAATCTGCATCTGCATTTTGCTCTCTCTCTCTCTTTTTTGTTTTGTTTTGTTTTTTTTGCTTTTCCTTTACCTTAAAACTATTGAACTTACACTTCTGCAGTGGCAAAGAAGCACAGTAAGCTTCTGCTTAGTCACAGCATGGAATTTTGATGTCATTAAGGACTTCTTTATTATAGATAATTTATTTCAGGAGACCAAAGGATAGCAATATATCACTGTCAAAGCCAGCGGTGAAAGCTATGACTGACTACAAAATAATACTGTGAGCCATGGCAGGAAATTCTTGTCAACGGCTCCTTTACTAAAATAGGTTGACAATAGATTAGTGTAGGACTGATGAACTTTAAAAGTGTTTTGTAGGTAGGTGGCAGAAGTCACACTATCTTCACATTAATAGCCAAAATGAACTTCATGCTATTCTCCAATAAATATACAGTCACTGGTTGAAGGAATTCAATACAAAAAAAAAAAAAAAAAGAAAGAAAGAAATCCTTCCCTAATGCATTGACTAAAATATAACTTTAAGATAATGCCCTGTGGGATTTATTAAACAGAAGTTATCACTGAGGGGAATACATTCTGGAGCAATGACTAATACTATAATTAGCGGGTGCATTTGTAAGAATTTACCCACTATTGAGTGTATTGCAAGACTTCTCAGCGTAAGGGACTTAAGTTTTACTTCCTAACTGGCAGGAGCCCAGTTCCAGTGGCTTCATCTTCCTCCTGCTGTTTCATCATCTGACTCACAGTGCATAGTCTCACAATGCCTCCAGCCAGTCTACCATCCTCTAAAGAATCAGAAACTTGGATGAGACTTTCTTTCTCTTTTAATCTGCATAAACTCCACTGAAGGCCAGTTGTTCTTTAACTGCTCTGCTCTAGAATCACAGGCTCTACTCTAAGGAACTTCAAACCATTTGAAACTTGGAAACACTAAAATCAATAAGTTTTAACATATTTTCAAGGAAAAATAATGGTTTGAGTTCATCCTTCAAAAGAGAACTGCCTTTGAACTAATAATATATAAAAATGAGCTAATATCTGTGCATATGTATTTACATGCATTACACTGAAAATATAAAGCTGTATATACATGTATACAAATACTTTAATTTTTCCAAGTAGTGTTATTGTTCACATGTTCATAATTATAGGCAGAGCCAACTTGCACTGCAGTAAATGCAAATAAACATTTATTAGTCTGAAAAAACATCAAGTATTTTATTAATTTATACCTATTTCATATATATATCTGTATATATATATATATATATATACACACACATATATATATATACACATATATATATTTCTAATGCATGATATTACATAAGCAGAATTAACAGTGAAAAATTTGAAACCTGACAATGGTAGTGAAACATGATAAAGTACAAATACTATATTTTTAAACAGTATTAAATATGTATCTGGCGATTTTTAAGGATTTTTCTTTTTAAATATGTATATTTCTTGGTCCTTTAATAGGAATGATATTTGGGATTATTTTAATAATAATTAATTTATTTTAACCTCATATATAAACCTGCATCTATGCACTGTAAAAAGATGAATAATGTATATTAGAACATCTACTTTATAGAGAAAAGTTTCTGGAAAATATGATTTTGGGTTGTTTAAAATATGTAAATTATTTTCTTGACTAAAAACTGTTCAAGCAGTTAAGATAGGAATTGTAGGGCATACTTTTCTATGACCTGATATTTTTCATGCTTAGACACAGCCTTAAATAACATGCCAAGAATACAATTCTAAAATCCTCCATGTAGACTCATGCATGATAAATTTATTGAAATTATAAAACTCACTTATAGAACACATATAAAATTATAGAATTCTCTCATAGAACGCAAGTGAAATTATAGAACTCACTCATAGAACTCAAGTAAAATTAAAAATTATCTTCGTCTTATGTTTATAAAAGACTACTGGATTATCTGTGTAAGGATGGTAGGTGTTACCCAGCTAGTACTTCAGAAAGTTTATTGAAAACTAAAAACTAATGGATGAAGAAGATATTACCTTAGAAGTAGGTATATCAACTAATATTAAAAATAAGATTCTCAGGTTTATAGTTCATATAATTAAAAATTATATTTTTTATGTTTTCATTTATTGTAACATGGAGAAATGCACACAGATTTATATTGGAGCTCAGATTTTTATGGGCACACACAAAACTAAGAATCAAAGTAACAATATATTAGGAATGATGATAATAATTTGGATTTTAAACGCTTGTAGAAAGATAGTCAAAACACTAATGGCTGAGTATTTTTTTAATTATTGTACTTTACTTATACTACTTTTAATATATGATAAAACAAGTGTTATGATTATGGACGCATGTTAATTTGAAGTAGGAATTAATCCTGCTGTCATTTAAAAATCTTTATAAAACAATCAAGTGTACACGATACTCCTGGAGGCATGCAGCAAGCAAGGAACATTCCTTGCCTACTCAGATAAACATAGCCCATATAAAGAAGATGCATATAAAGTTTATGGAAATTATTTCATGTAACGAATCAAACTGTGCTCTTAGAATAACATTGTAGTAAAATATCTTCAAAATTACAAGTGAAGAAAAAAAAAAATGTTTGTACACTGTGTGCATGTTACTGAAGTCACTAACATCTGGAGCACGAAGTTTTGAAGGTCATGATCTTGAGACTTCATGTGAGTTCCTATTGTCAAGAATCTCTTGTATTAGAGAAGTAGGAATAAAAGCAGACAAAGATTAATGTTTCTAGTGAAGATATACTTTCTCTTTCATCTCTTCATTCTAAAATACTGAGTTTTGTTATCTACACTATAAGACTTTATGTAGTCCTTTATGTCTCAGTTTCATTTTTATATATTTACCATGTATTTAATTCCCTTTTACTGAAAAGGCCATGCTCGTAGCTCAAAAGGATTTTCTCGTCTAGCATAAAGAATCTAAAGTCAATGCTACTATGAGGCATTTAAAATTGAACTGTGAAACACTGTATTCCTTCTAAAAATTCATTTTAGAACTTATTCTGCTGGCTCCATGTATTTTCTTCTTTGAAAGAATATTAAAATGACTTGTAGTAGTGCTACCAAAAAATCTGAAAACACAGATGTTCAAACAATCTAGAAATTCTCCCACTAGGGAGAAGTCCCAGCCTCCTCCCCTCTTCTCAGTGAAGCTTTCATTGAAAACACCTGTTGAGAAGTTACCCTGAGACTGGAAATAATTCTTAATAAGCCAGGATGAGCAGTCAGATGATCAGTTATTCGTGACAATTACTAATGATCTCTACTTGATTTTAGATTCTGATATTAACATATGAAATAATCCACATGGAAATTGCTCCTCTGAAAAGTGCTTTTATAAATTTGCATGACAATTAATTTGCCTTACCTACCACAAAATCTGTGCTATTTTTCAAAATCAGTTTTATAGCTTTAAAATGAATAAAATATTTCATTATAACTATGTGGTATTATGAGTCAATCTACTGAGGATATTTTAATCCCTAGGCTATTGTTTAAACACTTCATAGACTGACTTTATTCCAGCTGAGGAACTTGAAATAAAATCTCTTGAAAACCTGAAATTAAAATCTCTTCTCACAAACCAGTCTTTCTACACCAGCTTCCATGATAGTTCTGCATCCCTGTTCAATAAAAATACCCTTATTTCCAAGAACCTACAGATATTAAGCTTAAAGTATTAGGCCCTGCGACACACACAAAATCTTTTGATATTTAAACAAATCTTAATTTCAGCTATACCATGAGTCTTATTAATTCTGAATTTTCTAAGTTTCATATCACCACTCTTTACCAGTGTATCTCAAACAATTGTGAACCTCTTTTCATTCTATCAATAGAAATACACTGCACACCTTCTAAACGACACACAAGATGCTGGAAAATAAAGATAAACCAGCTCTAGTAGCTGCTAGTTAGAGTGCATGCTGATGGATTAAACTTCTTCCTTCAGAAGTACATGTGAGGTGACTAGTTTCCTCGGCTGTGTTAAGTACACCCACTAATAAGTGCACTTGAAACAAGATAATGGGATACCCGAACACCTTAATTTAGGCATGTCACTTCAGCACAAAGTGTTTGTAGCACACTAGTTTAAAAAAAGAAAAAAGAAAGGTCACTGTAGTCAATTTACTCTGTTCTCCCTAATAGGTATTGAGACATATCTGAAACATTTAAATGAAACATTTCAGGAAATTAACATATTAGGAATTTACAAAACATCCTTTACAGAAGAAAGAGGGAAAAAAAAAAAAAAAAAAAAAACTCAGGAAGTAAAAAAGAGCCTGTTTTAGTAGTTTACATTGAGCATATTTCTGAGGCTGGAGCAATATGGGAAACTGAGCCACTTTGGAAAAAAATTAAAGAACTTTGAAAGGATTTTTTGTGTGTCTTTATGGTATGGATTAAGATTCTAGAAGAAAAGGAATGGCAAGGAAGTTTGCCTTCTGTTTTCTGTTTAAACTCTGTGTGTGTGTGTGTGTGTGTGTGTGTGTGATATTTCCTTTAGCTCCTTATTTACTGCTAATGAGAGGAATCAGCAGCAGCAGCAACATCCATCCATCAAGCAATGAGCAGCTTCAAGAACAGCATGGTTCTTGAATATATAGTATGGGCAGCCCTGTCCCGCAAAACCTTCTACAGACTTCCATCCAAGGTGGTCCTCACTAATCTGACCAAGGAATCAGGCTTGCTGAGAATTCTACTGCACCAACTTCCTTAATACTTGGAGCCTAAATAAGAATTCAACTGACAGCACTTCAAGTGGAAGGTTAAGCATTAATCCTCTGTGATAGCTCTGTAATTGCCAATGGTAAAAATACAAGTATATAACATCTGTGTGTTTGTAAATGACTGCAAAAGGGCTATAAATGTAAATTTTAACGTATCTCCTAAAGAGATTGATTAGTATAAATACCAGTTTTACACACTCACAGAAAGACTTTCACAGAAACCACAATTGGTTTTTAAGGGAGAAATTCCTTGTTTAGTTTTATATAGACCTCAAAAAAATCATGATTACTGGTAAAGAGTAAACACCATAAGAAGTGGGATTTAATATTGCAACTGATAGTGTAGTATTCAGTAGCATCAAGTACATGAGTGTTTTACAAGGACATCATACTATTATAAGAAAGTATGTTCTGCTAAATTTTAGTATGTGTTACACTTAGAAAAGATAAGATTATGAAATTTTAATAATTAAAACATTACTGAGTCAAGTATCATTAAAAGGTATGTGCTTTTCAAAGCATAACGAACACATTATTTTCATTGCCCCAAACTAATCTTCTTCCCAAAGTGTCACTTTTAGTTAAACTCAATCTTGAATTTCAAATACTGCTCATCCAGAGTAATTTGTACCAACATGCATTCATAATAAGCAAGAATTAAGTTTTCCTGTGATACAACTCAATAGTAGATAAAAGAAACTTGGCAGTGACTACACACAGGACAGTCACCTGCTGTCATTAGAATCTATGCCCACGCTGAGTCGGTTTTTTCATTCATCAATAATTTTGGACAATACTACCCGATATGTATTAAATATCACTTAGATATATTGAGAATACACTGTACGCAAACTAGATACATCTGTTATTCTTTCTGGCACAATTGCCTTTAGTGAAACTTTGCCTCCAGTTTTCAACAGCCCAAAATGTATCTGTGACTCTGGTGAGCTTTGTTCATTCCTCAGTCACTCCAAGAAACAGATCAGGAAAACTACAGGACAAAATAAATTTCAGTTCTTTATAGATAGTTATCATTACCCAGAGTCCACATTTATTCAAACTTTTGAAAGATGTTCAGGGCTTAGGTCACATTTCCAAAGCTTAAGCTACACTTATTTCATTATGCTGCAGTTTCAGCTAAAGAATATGTGAGGTTAATGTCCTTTAAAACACTTTTTAAATACAAAATCGACATTTTGGGGAGAGAAAACTTAGCTCAAATTGATTCAGGCTCTGAAATTCTGACTGGTTGCTATATTGCAAGTAGCTAACTTCTTAATATTTGGGTATACATTTCTTTCACTTGGCATCAGATTTTTAATAGAATTAAAAACTTTTTAAGTGAACTAAGTAAAGCAATTTTTTTCTACTCTGGGTATCCTTTGTTATGGAAAGAAATGTAGACCAACAAATAAAAATAAAGTGACATAAACTATTCCTACTGAATACCGCTAATGTTTTTAAACCTATAAAAATAAACTTTAAAAACACAATAAAAGTAAGACATTTACAACTTGTAGATTTTAGGCTATTTACATGGGAGGGATTATGTACAGAATAGTTGTACACACCTTGACAAAAGTGTAACCATCGTAATTAGAAAAAAGTTTCCCCTCTCACTGCTGCTGGCAATGTGGCATGTCCTTGTACCAAAGGTTTCAGGACAGCTCCAAAAGCAGCAATAAAGTCCCAGTTATGCTAAAAGTCTCCTACCTGAATTATGGACATCCGAGTGGCAGGGGTCTCGCTCGCATTAGTCCCTTGTCCGGTGAAGCTGGTGTGGCAGCCCGCGTGCCCCTGAGGCACAGTCAGGTTGTTGGAGGCCGGTTTCAGATACATCACCTCCGACCGGGGCGAGCTGAGGGGCAGGCGGGTCTGGTAGTCGAAGTACATGGGGGAGGTGGCCAGGGAGGGGCTGCTAACCACATTCATGACGTTCATGGCGTTCCTCTCCTCCACCTCGCTCTGCACAAGCATGATGTCATTTTTGTTGATCTTCTTCTTCTTGCCTTTGCCCCCTCCCAGCTGCGGGTGGCTGTACTCGGCGATGCGGCAGTTGTAAGTGCGGATCTCCTTGTTTTCGCGCTTGCACTTGACGGCGATGGTGATCATGGCCGCTAGGAGGATGATGGAGATAGTGCTGAGAGTCACGATGAGCGGCAGCGACATGTCCCAGTGGTGCTGCTCCCCGTTCACCCGGGGAACCCCCTCCGGCAGGGAGCCGCTCACCGAGCGGATGATGAGCTTGGCCACCGCGGACAGGGTGGGCTTGCCGTGGTCAGTCACCTTCACCACTAGCTCCACCACCGGCGTCACGTCCTCCCAGAAGGGGTGCAGCGTGCGGATCTCGCCGCTGGACGGATCGATTTCAAACAGGTGGTCATCGTTACCGTCTACGATCTCGTAGGTCAGGCGTCCGCTCTCGCCAAAGTCGCTGTCAAGGGCGCGCACCGTGCTCACCAGGTAGCCCAGACCAGCGTTGCGGGGCACCTGCAGCTCAGCGGTGTCATTCTGCAGCGTGGGCAGCACGATCACCGGTGCATTGTCATTCACGTCTAGCACTGTCACCCTCACAGTGGCGTTGCTCTCCAAGTGCGCGGGCGCCCCCGAGTCCTTAGCAAGCACCTTGAACTCAAAAGCCTTAGTCTGCTCGTAGTTAAAGGAGCGCAGGGCGTAGATGGCCCCATTGGTGGGGTTCACAGACACATAGGTGTAGATGGACACGTCGCCGATGTGCGAGGGCAGGATGGAGTAGGACACTGTGCCGTTTTGGCCCAGGTCGGGATCCTGGGCGAGCACCGAGCCCAGGTACTCTCCGGGGATGTTGTTCTCGTGCACCTGCAGCACGTAGAGTCCCTTGGTGAAACGAGGCGGGTTGTCGTTCTCGTCCAGAATTTTGACGGCGAACGACTTGGTGGAGTTGAGCGGAGGCGAGCCCCCGTCCCGCGCCACGATTGTCACGTTATACTCGTCCTGTGTTTCCCGGTCCAGTGGGCGATCAGTCACCACGGTGTAGAAGTTGTCGTAGTTCTCCTCAAGCTTGAAGGGCACAGAGCCTCCGGACCCCCCGAGGCCGCCACCACCGGCCGTGCCCCCTCCTCCCAGGACTCGGCACTGCAGCTGCCCGTTCTTGCCGGAGTCGCGGTCAGTGACCCGCACCAGGGCGATGACGGTGCCTGGAGGGGCGGCCTCGCTCAGCGCCCCCTGGCGCACGGAGACGAAACCGATGGACGGCGCGTTGTCATTGCGGTCGATGAGCTTGACAGTAACCTTGCAGTGGGCCGGGATGGGGTTGGGGCCCAGGTCTCGGGCCTGCACGTCTATCTCCAGCATCCCATTCTCCTCATAGTCCAGGTTGCCCTTGACACGGATCAGGCCGGTCTTGGGGTCGATGGAGAACAGCTCCCGCACGCGGTCTGGCACATAGCTGCTGAAGGAGTAAAGCACTTCGCCGTTTGGACCCTCGTCGGCGTCGGTGGCATTCAGATCAATGACCACGGTGCCCAGAGGGGCGTTTTCGGGCAGCTCCACCAGGTAGGAGGGCGCCTCGAAGACCGGGCTGTTGTCGTTGGAGTCAATGACTTTCACGTTGATCTGCACCGTGGCGGAGCGCGGCGGCTCGCCGCCATCCAGGGCGGTCAGCACCAGCGTGTGGTGGTTCTGCTGCTCACGGTCCAGCGCCTTCTGGATAACCAGCTCGGGGAACTTGGTGCCGTCGCCGCGGGACTTGACGTCCAGCGCGAAGAGGCCGTGGTCGTCGCGCGTGAGCAGATAGGTGCGGAGCCCATTCTCGCCGGCGTCGGGGTCGTGTGCACTGGTGAGCGGGAAGCGGGTGCCCGGGGCCGCGTTCTCGGAGATGTCCATCTCAATCTGGTCCGAGGGGAAGGAGGGTGCATTGTCGTTGATGTCCTGGATCTCCACCTTGATCATGCAGATCTCCTTGTCGTTGGCGAACACCTCGAGGGACAGCTGGCACTTGGCATTGTGGCGGCACAGGGACTCGCGGTCGATGCGCTGCTTGGTGTAAAGGAGTCCGCTATCTACGTCCACGTCCAGCAGGTGCGGCGCGGAGTTCTCCAGCACTCGGTAGCTGCCGGACTTGCTGCGCCCGCCGCCACCGCCGCCTCGCTCTGCGGGCGGAAGCCCGGGCTGCAGTCGAGCATCCTTTCCGATGTTGCCGATCACGGTGCCGGCCCCTTGCTCCTCCGGCACCGAGTAGTTGAGGTTTTTGAGCGTCAGGGCAGGAGCCCATAGCAGGAAACAGCAACAGATGGAAAGGTACATTCCAGACCGGCGGGGTGGGGGCAGGACCAGCCGGACTGGAGGGGCCAGCGGATGGGCGCGCGCCAGCCTGGAGCCCCGGCGCAACGTGAGCGCGCGACGCCAGCCACAAGTCTGTGGGTCCTTCCTTCCCTCCGCTCCCGGGCTGCGGCACCCGGCAGTCTCTCCTTATTCCGCTCAAGTTCCCGAACCTGTTGATCTACAGCATCCGCACTGGGCGAGAAGCAGAGGCGCAGCAGAGCTGCAGGGGCACGGAGCAAGGCGGCTCCCTGCGGCTGGGGGCGAGCCCGGGGCTTTGTCTCTGCCACCCGGACTTCAGGCGACTCAAACTTGAGCGATGATGCCGGCGATAAGAAGTGAATCGAGTCTGGCCGGGATGATAATGAGCTAAGAATCCGTAGGTTTTCCTCGCTCCCACCTGGGCGCTGCAAATCCACTCCTGACGGTCGCCTCCGGAATACTCTTCACATTGGGTGGGGGAGGGAGCGGGAGGTGTGTCTCAAGGCAGATCGGAAAGTGAAATCCTTACTTGTTTCTCGTCTCCTGTGATGAAATTGATGGGGATGAGGAGAAACGAGGAGAGAGTCAGATGTATTTTGAAGCTTCCCCGGAGCCCTGTGAAATGTCTGCTGGCTTCGCGGGCTAGTCTGTTTTCAGGCAGTGTTTTGCTGCATTTAGAGATCTAATCTTGCATTGCTGGCTGAAGGAACGGCGGCGGCGGACTGCATCCTCCCAGCCACGCGTATTTTTCTCTCTCTCTTGCTCTCTCTCTCGCTCTCTCGCTCTCTCTCTATTTCTCTCTATTTCTCTCTCTCTCTCTCCTTTCCGAGCAGCCAAAGGGAGGGGAGGAAATGCAGCGCAAAGAACTAGTGTCCCGATTTGTAGTTTCCTCCCTCCATCAAGCTCCTCCCTCTCTTCCTCGGAAAGGCTCTCCCCCTGAAGTCAAGAAAGCCACAGCATGATCCGCGTTTGCGGTCTGAGTCTATTGGGAAGGGGGAAATGTATCGATATATCTCCGCCTCTCTTCGGAGAACACACACTGATTTTTCTACGCGAGGCCAGCAGCCGCCGCTACCATCCCATTCTCTCCTGGCGAGCAAGGACTTCTCTCGCTGCAGTTTAATTCCAGTTTGCTCTGCTTCCCTGGCGAAAGGAAATCAACAGGCAACTCATGGTTGGATGTGCAGATCTGAAGGGGGAGGGGAGGCAGAATAAAAAAGAAGGGGGAGCCACCTCCCAGTTCTCACACACACACACTCTCCCTGTCTCTCGCTAGAAGGGAAAAACAGTCTCTGCATTCACAGGGCTGGGCTGTCAAGTGCCTCTCTTTTCTTTCCATTCAGCATCTCCTTCCAATGGCCCTGTCTCCCAGTCCTCTTCATTTAGAAAGGAAAACCTTGGCGAGGAATAAAAGTGGTGAATATTTGAAGCGAATAAAGTGCGGGTTTTCTTCCCCCTTCAATTTTTTTTTTTAGTAGGAGTGGGCTGGAGGAAAGCAACACATTAAGGTTAGGCATGATGCATTCTGCAGTCTCGCTCTCAGTCTCGGGGCGACTCGCGGAGGGCAGGAGTCAGGAGCTGCGGCCCCGACAGTCCAGCCAGGGCCGCCCACCCCCGGGAGCTGCCCCCGAGGGGATGGTAGGTACAGGTCTGTCTACACACTATTGCGGGTTCTCGAGGCGCCTGGACGTGCGGGAATGACACATCCAGAAATGCAGGTGTTCCGATCTGCCAGATGAGTCAGAGGCAGCGGAACGAATCGTATTCACTCTCGCCTTATGGTCCTCCCTTCAGATATTAGTTGCGGCTTCTTCCTAACGCTTTCTCTGACTCACTCTATAGGAAGAAGAAAAAAAAAGAAAAAGCCAGATTCATGTTTTGGAGGAAAAGAAAAAGCGAGAGAAAGGGAGGGAGGGAAGGAGGAAGGTGAAGCTGAATCCACCAGCACTTTTACTCTACCTCTTTCTGCTGGAGTCCGAGGCTCAGGAAAACAAGGCGTCTGTTTTGCTAGGTGTATTTATTTGTTTATTTATTTTTTTTGAAAAAAAAAAAAAAAAAAACCTTTCCTTTTTTGTTAGGCGTGAGGAACCCCAAAATCTTTAGAGTCTTGGGAAAAATAAAGAAAAACAATCAGGATTCCAGGGACTGTTCATAGCTTAGCCCCGCATCACAGTTCATGATTTTCCTCTCAATGTTCTCTGTTCACAAAGTCCAGCACTGATGTGCACAATTAATTGTGCAGTCCGTTGTAGAGGTGTTTTGTTTTTTTTTCCTCTCCTTTTCTGTCACGGGTGGTCTCAATCTGGTGCCTGTCAGGATCAGCTCACAGCCTGTGAAAGACGTGCGGATTTCAAAGCAAATAAATCCATCTCCGCAAGCAAAACATCGAAGGAAATGAAAGGTGAAAATTCAACAGTTGGAGTAGCGTCTCCGCAGCCACCCTCCGCCGCTGCCGCATCCGCCGGGCTCGCAGTCCCTGCTCTCTGCTCAGCGCCTCTTGCTGACTGACTCTATTCACCTCACGCCGCCGCTTAAACATTGATACTGATTCCTTGCCAGCCAATCCGCGTGAGGAGCAAGACTCTGCCTCCTCCGCCTGCGCCCAATGGAAGGCAGAGAGGAGACTGGCGGGGGCGGAGCCAAGAGCCCCAGTGCTACAGAGTCATTGATTAGATCAGTTAGATGGGAGACCTGCCGGGCTAGCAGAGCCCAGCGCTCCGCTGTAGCGGTGGCTCCCGGGGCCTTGCCGCCGGGTCTCTCCAGTGAGACCACTGTCTTCCTCTTGAAAGGAGAGGGTTAAATGAAAGAAAAAAAGTTTGACAGCGATTTAATTATTTTTGACCGGTGTACACAGGAACCGGAATCGCAGTTTGCTTGCAGAATAAGGTAGCTGCGGTCTTCCCGATGGGTTGCTGAACACACACACACACACACACACACACACACACACACACACACACACACGTCAGCACTATACACACACCCATACCAAGCGAGAAGCAAATCTGGCTTCGCGTGGACCCATGTGAATGAGGTGCAGAGGGATGTGGTGTGTGTGTGTGTGTGTGTGTGTGTGTGTGTGGTGTGTTTCTGGGGGGTGTGATGTGCACTTCAGTGAGTGTGTGTCGATGCGAGGGCACTCGCGCGCCCGCTTCTGCCCGCGCTGGTGCAAACACACCGCGAGCAACAGCAATTCATATGTAACTTTCTTTATCCTCAGAGAAAAATCAGCTGTCCCCAGGCGCCCATGCAAGGAAAGTCACTTGATTATGAAAGTGTTTCAGAAGAAAAGTAGAAGCCCAGGGAAAAAGAGGCCGGGTCTCTCCAGGGGGAAAGCTCCTCTCCTTTAAGGAGAAAGGCTCTCTGTCAATTCAAGCTTTGTAGCTTGTTAAAACTCAAATCTGGCTAAATAATATTTAGGGCTCTATGTTTTTCAGTCTTTTCAGTCATCCGCATCTCAGCGCAGATACAAGGTAAAGCAGACACCCACCCACCCACACGTAGTTGGCTTGGTGTTTATCTAGCCTCGAGCTTGTTATTAAAGTTCCATGCGGCAATTTGAATTTTATCTCCTTAAACCAAATAAGTGTTGATAAGCACATTCCCAAACTCCCATGCTTTGAAGCTGAACTATGAACGTTAAGGCAGATCAGTGGGATATCTGTTAAGATTCATATTTTGTAAATAACACCACCACTACCACTACCACCACCCCTCCTTCCACTCCACGCACACGCACACGGAGGTGCGGAAGAGGGAGGGAAGGAGAGAGGAGGAGGGGGAGGGAGGGAGAGGGGGCAGGGAGGGAGGGGGGAGAGAGAGAGAGAGAGAGAGAGAGAGAGAGAGAGAGAGAGAGAGAGAGAGAGAGAGAGAGAGAGATTGACTCCTGATTGACTCATTTACAACATCAGTTACAAATCATCAGAGAGTCTTTCTTCCCAAACTATTATCACAAACATCCACAAGTGAAGACTACTTTCTTGTGATCCAGCAGTTCTGGGAAAGAGTTAAGAAGGACAAGGAAAATTGAAGTATTGAAATAGAAAAGGTGAGTGTTTTGATTGCCAGAGTATTGATTGCAATTCATAAATACTAAAGTTAAGTTGCCATTTATAAATTGTGAATGACTTACATACACGTCTGTAATATGAATCATTCAGGATTCAAAGAAAATCAAATCCAGACCAATTACAAGAACGTTCTGATGATTATTGTTGGGATAATTGCTTAAAGATTCATGTTTAAAAAAGTGGTTCATTTCCCGGTGGATTCAATTATATTCAACCTATAGTCTAAGTTTACAGTCAGATCTCATCCAAAACCCACCACTCCCTTAAGAGTCTATCTTTAATAGCTGAAAAATTCAAAGAGGAACTCTTTACAGCCAGACCTTTAAATCCTAACATGGCTTTATGTTTTCTCTAAACGGTAGTTTCTCAGGCATATATCTTTGCTAAACAAGGGAGCTAGAGCTTTGTAGAAATCTTGAGTTGTTTTGTTCAGCGGGTGCCTAACCATGCTGCCTTGTGAAATCTGATCTTCGCATCTCTTTTCTATGAGTATCTCTGTCCCAACTGGTGTACCTTGGAAGGTGAGATTTTGAGGCTTTAAAAACAGCAGCTAACTTAAATAAAGAGTAGTGATTACACACTCATTTATCAATTATTACTTTTTTCATAAGATAAATCTGTGACTCTTGCTTTTCATACTAACTCAAGGAAAGTCGTAAAATATCCTTATTTAAGGTTTACGATAGGGCAAAAACAAGAGAATGAAAAAATTCCAAAGAAAGGGCAGTATGGTTTATTGATTATCCTTAATTTTGTGTGCTGTTATGCAAATGAAGGGAGAAACACGGTGCCTAAGAAGAGACCAGTGATAGGAAATACATCCTTGTTGATTTCAATTTGCCCACCACCCCTCCAGAGTAATTATGTCACACCTCCCCCTAGTGTATAGAAAGAGAACTACCACATCTACGGTGATACCACAGGGCATACGCCAAAGGGAGCAGAAGGGAACCATATCAGGTAACTTATATTTTATGTAATTTGTAGTATTGAGTTCTGTTGTTAAAGACTAATATGTCCCCCAAATATGTCTAACCCTTATTCTATTTTTAAAGGAAATAGGATCAGCTGATACTTCTAATTGTTTGGCTTCCCTTTAATCAGACACACTTTTTAAACTATAATCACTCCTAATTTTTAACCATCTCATAAGTTCCATCTTTACCCCCTAAATATTTTTTTCTGTTACAATATAGTTACTAAGGAATTTCTTTTGGCCTATGCTTAAAATATTGAGCTCATTTTTTTTTAAAGGAGATGATATAAATATGGTTAAACAGTTCAAAAAATACTGTCGGTTTTTGTAATGTAGTAGACTATGGACATATGAAATCTAGTGAAGACATATAGAAGAATGTGGTGTTAAGCATAAGTAACATACTTACAACCTCACATTTCTTAAGAGACTGGTTCATAATCATGATTTATAATTATAAATCATAGTCTTCACCTTAAACCAAAATTACATTTTTCCTTTGTTATTTACACACATATTGGACATCCAAAGTCTTGTGTGAGTTAATCAAGATATATAAGTAGGGATTCATTGAGAAAATGTACTTGGAAAGAGATATAAACATAATATTATTTAACTAATAAGATTATGCTTATCTGGGTGAGTTTGAAATAAATTGATTGCTATATTGGAACAGTTTCAAGCAGAGAAATACTGGGTTTCCCCCAAAATAAGACCTAACAGGAAAATAAGCCCTAGCATGATTTTTCAGAATGACATCCACTGAGCATAAGCCCTAATGCATCTTTTGGAGCAAAAATTAATATAAGATCCTGTCTTATTTCTGGGAAACAAGGTAGTAAGTTCTATTTTTACAGTGTGATAAATACCGATTAATACTGCTACATTAAATCAATAATTGAATTATTACTAAAGAATAATTTTTAGAAATTTTGTTATTGGAGTTGCTTAATTTAGTCTCTGGGAGACTCCTCAAATTTATATTTACTAGTTGGAGTTATAGTTCTGATAGTTTATGCACACAGCCATAGTGGCAGCAGTTATTCTTCAAAAACTTATCATGCTTGCTATATTCTTGAGTTCAATAAAATATAGTTCTTACAAGAAATTTCGATGCTATTTTCAATACAGCTACTGTTTATGTTAATGAAAAATTCTCTGTCCATTATTTCCCTCTCCATCATTTTTACCATTATTTCACTACCTTGTTTCATGTATTTGTATTTGTTAACAGAATTTTCAAAGATAAATTTAATAGCTAAACTATTTTAGATATAATAAGTATCAAAATTTTCCATTGTGTATTTAAGTCTTCAAGTGAATGATATTTCATTCACAGCTAGTTCTCCTAGTTTTCATTGTCTTTTAGAGATATTTACAGCTCACCTCTAAACACACTGGCTACTGGTCATTTGCTGGATTGTAATCAAAACTTTCCCTCTTACCAAATGACAAATTCACATACCAATAGGGTAATTATTAAAACATATCTTTAAACTTGATAAATATGAATTCTAATAAAGCAACACAAATTATTATTCTTAAGCTTCAGGGGAAATGTTTTATAATTTTAAAATTTTTGAGACAATCTCTGCTACATAACAACAAAAATAAGAGAAAGTGTATCTCCATAAGTAAACAGTTTTTAATTGAATATTATTTTTCTAATTTTTATTAAAACTATTAAATCTTGCTATTAGAAAAATATCTGTCAAGATAGTATATTTTAATTTTCTTCCATATTTATGAATATGTTATGTAACAATATAATAACATATACATGTATACGAGGTATGACAATTAAGTTCGTAAACTCATTGCAACAATGTTGCTAACCTTTTTTGATAGCAGAGGGATTATTCATTATGAATTTATAACAACTGGACAAACAGTTAACTAAGTTTACTATTTTGAAGTGCTGAAAAGGCTGCGTGAAAAAGTTAGACTAAAACGAGCTGAACATTTTGCCAATAATTTATGTCTCTTGCATCACGACAATGTACCAGCTCACACCGCACTGTGTGTGAGGGAGTTTTTAGCCAGTAAACAAATAACTGTATTGGAACACCCTTCCTAGTCACTTGATCTGACTTCTTTCTTTACCTGAAGATAAAAGAAATACTGAAAGGAAGACATTTTGATGACATTCAGGACATCAAGGGTAATACGATGACAGCTGTGATGGCCGTTCCAGAAAAAGAGTTCCAAAATTGCTTTGAAGGGTGGAGTAAGTGTGGCATCAGTGCATAGCTTCCCAAGGGGAGTATTTCGAAGGTGACCATAGTGATATTCAACAATGAGGTGTTAGAAATTTTTCTAGGGTGAGTTCGCTAACTTAATTGTCCAACCTCTTATGTGCCCTCCTCCCAAACACAGGCTAGAAGTGTGTTTCCAATGAACACTCAGAAATAAAGTTACAGGATTAACCCTACGAAAATATGCAAGATCTGTTTATTTCAAGTTCACACAATAAATGAAGTAAATTTCCAACTGGTGTTTATGTGTTTAACATATATTTCTAAGTATGTAAGTCAGAAGGAAATATTCATACATTAGTTTCCAATGATCAACTTTTGAATGGTGACAGAAATGTCAAAACATTTATTTTAAATTATTGAGACAAATTTAAAAGCTAATTTAAAATTTGTATATTTAAGTTTTACAATTGAACGTCATTTGGTGTGGTTTAAATAAATTGTGTGTGTGAAAACTAGGAGAACTAGCTGTGAATGAAATATTATTCACTTGAGAATTTAAATACAGTATGGAAATTTTGGTACTTATATCTAAAATAGTTTAGCTGTAAAATTTATCTTTGAAAATTCTGTTAACGAATAAACATATATGAAACAAGGTAGTGAAATAATGGTAAAAATGATGGAGAGGGAAATAGCGGACAGATAATTTTTCATCCTAATGGTGTGTAGTGTACTTGAGAAACCACATAGAACAGGAAACTATTAGAGCAAAAAGTAAAATCTGTTACATTGTATCTAATGTATTAGCATGTATTCAAGAGAAGTTGGATTACATTGTTTAAAATGTAATTATAAGAAGAATTATCTTGAGCTTTATAAATTCCAAGTGGCATATTTATATATTTTTCTGACTTAGCTAGAAATAAAGGGGTTCAATTAATTTTGAAACCTCACTTTCCTGCCCCATAACAAGTTACATGCTGGCTCCCCCTTGTGGTCACTTTGACGGTAAAGACAGGCACTCAGGTATTTGTTTTGAAAATTTCCTTCATAAAATAGTTAGGTTTGTTCAATTTTCTATACTTCTTTTTAAAGCAAATGAAAAGTTTATAAGTGAAATAGTTAACTTATAGATGTGACGTCTGGGTCGTTAAAATAAAGTGGCTGAAACTGGAAACAAAAATAAAAAGTAGTTAATGCTGCAATACCATTATTTCTTAGAGTAAGTGTGTTAGGACAATTCTAAATCTCGGAGACCAACCCTTGGAGGAAACCCGGGAAATTTGATTCAGTAGGTGGCACTCTTTCCTCAGAGTCAAGTTTGCTATCTTGACCTGAAATGATTGTTTCAAAAAGCTATGTCACTGGAGGTCCTGTCTTTCAGGTGAGGCAAAACCCAAAAGCTTATAATCACATATGGTGATAACGGGTCACACACTTCTTTCCATTATTCAGAGGCATTTAAACATCCTGTGTTCTAGCTATCGCACAGAGATCAATGAGAAGAATATACCAGAAGTACACTGAGCTCTTCAGAAAGCAAATAAGTGCTCTACAAATCCTCTGCATTTTAATTATCATCATAATCATTAACCCTCCCAAGTCTCAGAGACAAGGTGTTACTTGGATAATTATGTTCTACTTATGTAAATTCCTCTTTTCAGTGAGCTAGGCATATTATTTTCCCTTATCTTTTACAAATTCGGAGCAGTTCAGTTGAAAACCAAGCACTGTTAAACAGCTATTGTCTGCCACCCTGGAAATAGCACACTTTTGTTTCAGGTAAAACGACTTTGTTTAGTTTTTCCCTCCTACACGTACATAAACAAGAACACATCCAATAAAATTATTTCTGTTCTTACTCAAGTGATGTTAAATGTTACATAAAAGGAATTACTGGAATGAAACATCTTTAAAATTACCATGGCTAGACTTGTAGAGCTCCTGAAACCTAATTTCTAACCTCAAATTCTTAGGAGGGTGTCCACAGCTTTCTCAGTCAGTGTCACCTGTTTCTAGGGAAAGAGAGAGAGAGAGAGAGAGAGAGAGAGAGAGAGAGAGAGAGAGAGAGAGAGAGAGCAGAATATTCAGGAAAAAAATAGACGATTGTCATTTACAAATGGCCAATTCTAAAATAGGAATGTAATGATTTATAATATTTTAATTAAACATTGAAGAACTTTGAGGAAATCCATCTTTGGTAGTAAATGAGTGAGATATCTTTATTTCTCACCAAAAATAGGATGTCTGATATGTGATAACCCTAAATATACTATTAAACAAACATAATTTAGATGCTTGAATACTAATTTAAATATTGCACAACTCATCTTAGAAAATCACAGATTAAATCCTGAAACATATTGGCTGTACTAATTAGATAAGCTGGGATGATCTATTTTTCCCTTCTAAATGATTTCATTGGGACATAGAGATCAGAGAAAAGCATTTAAAAAGAAAGAATTTAACATTTACTGCACTGTTCACATATTTATACTAATGTAAATTAACAATATTCTAAAGGTGTATCATAAGGAACAGTGGTAATTAAACTCTTGTGACAAGGATGCTTTCAAGAATCTGGTGAATGCTACAGAACCCTTTTCCAATAAATGTGATGGTAATCTACAAATTCAATTTGTACAAATATTTTCATGAACACTTATAGGAATTATACATAGTTGATTAGCATACTCATTGTGTACAAACACTGAAGTAATTCTGTTTTGGAAAATTACCTAAAATCCGCTTTGCTCTGATAGTATTAAATTTTAAGAGAAGTGAGATGGCTTTGTGGGATGCACTGCACTATGAGAAATATGTTTTAATAATTGAAAAATCCATTTTTGAAAAGAAAAAGCTTCCTGTACTTTGATCAGCAGCTTGATTTGCAGTGGGAGGCTTAATTGATTATAACCATTGTGATACAAGTGAATCTCATAACCAGCAGGGAAGTAAAAGATTGCCGAGGGAGCAGCCTTTTCACTTTACTATTCAGGTTTAGCAGCAATAAGTCCGTTGAGATGTAGAGATCTTTCTCAGTCTGACTGCTGAAAGATGGACATATAATTCTGTCTAGTTAGAAATAAAGGGCACTGCTGATGTGAGCAGGCAAAGGCAGTCAGAGAAGGGCATAAAAATGGTGAGGATTTAAAAGTTTATTTTATGGGTCAGCCATCTCAACAAATATAAATTAACAATATTCTAAAAGTCGTAACTCGACTCTTGAGTCGTGGACACTTCTAAGAATCTGCTGAATGTTTTGGAACTTATTTCCAATACACCTGCATATAAAAACATACATTTAAAATATTATACCATTTTTAAGGGAACATTTATTAAGAAACAACTCATGGTATTTCTTGTGTCCCATGGACTTCGTATTAGAAGAATCTTGAATATTTTGGGGTAGCATAGTGTATCATTCCCAGTAGTTTAAGAATGAAAACATTTAAGAAAAGGAAACCAAAGTACTTGGTTTTAAATACATTAAAAGGAAGGACTATTTATAATTAATCAAAGTCTAAAACCTTGTCCTAGTTTCAAAGTGGATTGGTGACATGTGTAGATATCACTTATTCCTCCCTTGCCTCAAACTTTCCTAAATTGTCATAGAAAATTGTGCTTATTATGGAAAGCACAATAGTGACATACTTGAATAGCTCAGGGTATTCTATGGATACAGTTGAGAATGGACTAGATTAAAGGAAACTTCTCAAGTCTTAACTCCCCAGTCCACTTCCTTGGGAGTAAGAGGAAGACACCTGGACAAATATAAATGTCATGTACCCTAGACAGAAGAAGCCAAAAGAGTGGCATTGTGGGGGACCGTAGTTGCATATTTGGTTCTATCAGTAGTTCTGGGAAGTGCACCTTTATTTTTGTAGTAAAAAAGACTAAGCCTTTACTTTTGTCTAGATCTGATCAAAATCTGCAAAGTCTCTCAGGGAAAAGCTGTCTTTATCCTCAGTCATCTCCCTCTGTGAAGATGAACGGGGTCAATGTATCTTTCTGAAGTATAGGTACTGCAGATGAGTTTTAGGACCACACTGAGTAATCAAAGCATATACTCTCTCTGGAAGTAGAACTAATGAAGAGATAGAAGGAAGCGTACCAAAATTCTAGTTCACACTCTCAAAAATGTTTTTGGAGATAGCGAATCCAAGAAACTTAAAGAGGTGGCTATGAAAGGGAAATAATGTAAAATTTAAAGCGTCGTGAGTGTGAAATGTGAAACAATAGTAGGTGCAGTCAATAACAGAAAGAATATGCAGGGACCTTGGAGAAGAAGTTCAACTATTTTCCTATAACAGAGGAAAGGGGCCAATGACGAGATACATAAAATCAGAGACAAATAACCACAATCGCAGGTGCAGGATATTCATTAAGAGAATACAATAATAAATAATAAATCACAGAAATTAGAAAAGAGAGAACAAAATAGAATGGGGAAAATGAGGAAAATCTATAATCATAAAAATATGAAGACAAAATGGTTTTGGGGGTGAAAAAAAAGGCCCAGGTTTGTTCGTTAAAATAGCTCTTTGACTACCAGGCAAAACATAAAAACTAACACAGGAAGAGTTCCTTGGTTTTAAAATTTCAAGGATAATGAAAAAAATATATATATTGTTAATTATTAACTCCAATTTATGCTCCCCAGTGCTGCTTTTGGGGGGCTGCACCCTATGGACAGAGAGACCAGGATAAGCAGTAGTCTGCCTCATTTATTCAAGTCCCAAACCCAATGGTCCATTCCCAGGGCAAGTGACATTGTCAGGGAGCAAGCTGATGGGAGGAAGAGGAAGACAGCATGGAAGCATTTTAATTGCTTGACTTGTAGGCAAACCATTGTAACTAAACCATGGGGGGGGGGGGACAACACAGTTCTACAGAAGCTCTTTATCATTTAGACTCAATTTAATCTTTTTATAAATAATGCACATCTCTCCTTTCATGACTTTATTTATTGCACAAAATCAGTCTACACTCCTCTGTGGAACCAGGAGTGGTGTTTCAATCTTTAATAAAACCTTGATTCCATATAATATACTCAGAGTCCTCTGCATTCTTGGTTCTTTCCACACCTGCCCCAGAGTAAATAGGCACTTTCCATAGTTCTTCCTCTTTCTTTTCCCTATTTACTTTGTGTTTTTATAAAATTTGCTGAAAAATATAATGTTTTCCCGATTTTTACTGAATTGATTCTTTTTATTTCTAGTAACTCCCTGTGGTGCATTTCTTTTCTCCTATAACATAGATTTTTCTCCTAAATTTTGCATCCTAACAATACTATATATTTCATACAGAACTTGTAACGCCTACAAATCAAGAAAAATAGAATCATCTCTCAAAAGAAAACAAACAAACAAACAAAAAAACAAACTCTGCAAGTGATATTATAATTAAAAAAAAACAAACAGTTTACAAAAGTAGAAATATAATCCATGCATTCTTTTGGCAAATGAGATGTACACGTTAGGGTGTGGGATTATAGCTGTGAACAAGACAGACCAGGAAAGTCCTTTGTCCATGATCCAGGATCTTTGGCTAAATTCAGTGGTGTGTGACTGTACAAATGGGGTCAACATTTCCTTGTTCGTTGTCAATCAGAAGATTTTCTCAGCACATTAAGGCTGTTTGTATTCTTTGTCAAGTTGCCGTCTCCATTTTCAAACTAGCCAAGCAGTCTTCTTTTCAAACTTTGAATCTCTCTGACTTTCCCGTCTCTTTTTTTGCCTCCAGCTGGAGAAGTGTCTCTTCTTTTAACGGCTCATGTTATTAGACTGGATCCAATAATATTATTGAAATTAAGGTATTGGTGAGAGAAAATGGTGCTGTTAGGTTATTTACATATTTTACACCCAAGTAGTCCCTTTTTCCATGAACTGTAACGTATTTTCAGATTCCAGAGACTAGGATGTAAACATCCTTGCAGGAAGAATTCTGCCAACTGCAGAGGGATTTGATAAACACATTATAGAATAGCTATATGTTATTCTACTCAAATGTTAATATAAGAAAAAATAAAATGGAACAACGCTTAAAATTTCACATTAAACAGCATTTTATCAAAGCAGAGTATACAATATTAGAACTTTCTTAAAACTTGTGAATACATATTTATACATAAAAATTAAGAGGGGAGAATAGCATCAAGCATATATAAGGCTAGACCATAAGCATTTATAACTGAGTGATAGGGTGGTGGGTGGCTTCTTAATAACTTCAATTTTATAAATTTTCTATTATGAACACATACTAATTTATGTTAAAGAAAATATGTAGATAACCTAATAGCACCGTTTTCTCTCACCAATACCTTAATTTCAATCATTTCATTATCTCTCATCTAAACAATGTTAATTTTCATACTTGCTTTTGTTCTTCTTCCCACTAGGCAAATCTTTTTTTTTTTTTTTTTTTTAGAGAGATCACTCAGTTTTCCAAAACACAAGAAACAAATGATTGCTTATGACTACTTGCTCTTGTTTTCAATTGTTACATTAACTGTAAATAATTTATTCCCCAGGAAGAATAAATAGCAGCTTCCTTGGTGTAAGTCCATGAATACCGTTCTTTTTTTATTTTGCTGCAGTATTGGGAAACTAGTCAATGCTAAAATTAGGAATTAATTTATAGGTTAATGTAATAAGAACCCATTGACTTGGTATGCCACAACGTAACATTTCAAATGGAAAAGATTTATTGGTACATTCCCACGTTTATTTATGTGATTTACCTCTTTAAATAAGGCATACTAAATTGTTATGTTTCAATATTGTTGTATAAGTAGTCTAATATCTGATAGGTTTCTTTAGTGAATCAATTAGATTAGTGCCATATTAATAGAATACTGTTTTTCTTATAAAAAGTGTAGATTGATTCATTGACACTCACAGTTGTCTTCACTTCTGTCCAATATATGCATTTATCATTTATCCCGTTGGGTTTAAAATATCTATGACACAAGAACTAAACAAATCTAATTAATTTATGGAGCATTTTCAACATAATCATTAATAAATAAGTTTATTCAACAAAGCATTCATAAATATAATAATATAACATAAAATAATCGCTTATTGGCAATCTTAATTGTGACTAAAAGTTGTTGACAGTCTTGGTGTGGGGCGCCTGGGGGGCTGTTCCGGATAGAATGTGTCATTAATAATGTTGAAAATTTATTGAAAGATCTTGATTTCGTCTGGTCTAATAGGCCAGTTAGTTAACTTTCCAGTTATCATCTCAAAATTACTAATAAAATATCCGATGTTTCTCCCTCCCAAATGTGTGGGGATCAGGTGATATTTGAGAAGGATTTTGGTAACTCTAAAAAACAGTTGTCATTATTATTATAGCATTAGTGCATTTGTAGCTAAATTATGACAAAAATGGATATAGTGAGCATTTAAGAATTATAAATTTGTCTTAAAATACAATAACTGCATTTATTTATAATCATTATCTCTTGACTATTCTACATGCCATGTCCTCTCAAATGTTTCATGTGTTTAGAAATGTACTTTCTGTTTCAGTATTTTATTTGATTAATCTATTAAATATTTTACATATTGTAAGTAACTCTCTTTAAATTTATATTTCTATCTGTAAATAGCGAACTAGGTCATATTTCTGCTTTTGTTTACTTTTTCATTTGTTTGCTCCTGAATGTGTGGCAGCATAAACACAACTGTAAAGAGCACAGATAAGCTCTCAAAATGTTACATGGCATTTTACCCAAACATCTGTCAAGTGAAAGGTTAGAATTTCCCTTCTACAAGGAAAACATATACCAATTAGCAGCAATATTCTGCTATCTATTGCATAATTTTGTGGGAGGGAAACTGACATGCTTCTTGAATATATAGGGGGCATTTCTACATGGGGCTTTTCCTGTTGAATGTCTACAAGTTGATTCAAAAGATAATGCACATTACTTAGGTAGTTATTTGATAAATATACATTTAGGTTCCGCATGTAATTTGACTATATACTAAACATATTACCAAAATTATCAGTTAAATTCACTACTAATAAGCTTACATATTCCAAAACACTAGTGGATATTGCTTTTCTGAATTTGTGGAGAATTTGCTACTAGAAGTCCTATGCTGAATAAAATACTTGAAGTTATAAAAATATTTTTAGATGTCACTAAAATTCCTATAGATACCTCACGTCAGAAAACTACTTTTTCAAATAGAAGTTTTAATTATTTAGATTAATATTAAATATAATTTGAACAATATTTTAAATTTGTGTGTTAGGGATGAAATAATATTTAGTACAAAATAATACCAACATGCACTTTCAAAATGTGGTTCCGTCGTAGTATTTGTAAAAGCAGCGATATCTTACCACATTGGTAGAATATATCACATAGATAGGATATGAATGTATGTGATTAGAGTACTAAGCACACTTTTATATAATTTATTTTCTCCTAGTAATCATAAATCAAGCACATCTTTCTATACCAGAACATTTTATTTCTGAATAAATATGTAGGATTCCATGGGGTAGATATATAATGATGTATATAAGTATTTCACTCTTAGTAGATATATAAATTGCTCCTGATGTTTTATTTTTAAAGTGTTGAAATTGACACAATTATCAACATACTTTTATATATGTGTGGAAATATTTTTCACGTAAAATTAATTTATGAGAAATTAATTAGCTATGTCAAAATAAATGTATATTTTAATAACAAATAGCTATATTCTACTAAAAAGTTAGGGAAACTGTATTCTTCATAAATGTCAATGTCATAAAAGACAGAAAGACTTTGGAAACACTTCAGAGCAGACTAAAGCAACATAACAATTAATTATAATACCTGATCCTGGACAGAATTCTACACAGAATTAAACATGCTATAAAGGATGTTATTGGATAAAGTGAAAAAATTGAAATACGCATAGTTGATTAGACAAAAAAAGTATCAGTATTACATTTTTGATGCCAGTACAGGTTATGTAAGGCAATATTCTTGTTTTGAGGAAGTGTACGTTAAAATATTTAGGAGTAAATGGCCATAGTATATGAAAATTACTGTTTGTATGTATGAACAGATTCATATGTATGCACAAGTGTCATATAGAGAAAAGACGAGAGAGAGAGAGAGAGAGAGAGAGAGAGAAAATTAGAAAGCAAATGTGGTAAAGTGTTTACAAAAGATAAATCTTGTAAAGGATTTATAGGTGTCCTTGTAATATTCCTGTTGCAACTTCTCTGTAAATTTGTAATTATTTCTAAGTAAAAAGTTATAAAAATTAATAGACATTTACAAATTGCTCTTGCAAAAGCAGGACTGACTGTCCCTGTTCCTCTTTTTTCCCTTTTTATTAAGCAGTATTTACCATTTTCCTCCCTGTATCTTCCACTGTCCTTTTTTTACTTTCTTCCATTGTAAAAACTCCATTAGGCAAACTCAAATAAGGTAGGCAGTACTGGGCTAGGCAAACTGAAGTCAGTGTGGGGTGGGGCCACCCTAAGAGGGTGGGGCCTCCCTGTGAGGGTACAGCTGCCTGGCTGTAATGGGAGGATTGGCTACATTCTACAGGACTAAGATGATGAGGGTCATATTTCACCCTCCACCAAGGGAGACACAAATTTAGAAGTGGGTAGAGGTAGTGTGGACTCTGTAGATTTGGAGTGAAGTTGGAAGTACTGGTTATCAACATGCATGCACAAATACAGAAATAAATAAGGGTGTGTGTGTGTATATGCATGTACTTATGGCTTTTTCCATTGAGAGACTGGGATGAGTTGTTGTCTTGCAGCAGCCTACCCATCTGTCTCCTGGTACCTGCCCCTAAAGCAAGGAGAGTCTGTGAGATGGATCCTTTCAGGGACTTTGCTTCACCTTTGTGCTTGCACCTTATGTCTCCCTGTTTGGCCCCAGAAAGATGGCTGGTTAGCCAATGACGAGTAAAAGTCCCCACGGGGGGACAACTCAAGCGAGGCACAGTCGTGTGGGGACCAACAAGAGAATCCACAGGGTTGATAGAGGTGGGCACAAACCCCCACCTTCCCCGGGCTAAGGAAAGCCTCTGCCTCTGTGGCCGTTCCTTCCCACAACCTGCACTGGAAGAGATTCAATGATGTGCTCTCCATCTATTCATATGCATAAAGTTTTTTTTTCCCCTTGGGGAAGTACATACATCCTGAGACTTAGCGTTCTGCTGCCTGCAGGCAAGAGTGATTGGCTTGAATCAGTTTCCTATTATAATGTATGGGATTCAGAGATCTTGAGATTGACAAGTTTTATCTCCTTTACTTCCCCACCTAACTAACAAAAGCTATGGGTAGGCCTGATTAGGGGCTCAGTCCTTGAGGCTGGAGTCCGTAGGCCCCCCTTGCACTCTACTCTTGGCTACTGTCTTTCTTAACCCTGTGCCACCCTCCTCACTCCCGACAAACTCTCATCATGGGACCAACAATGAGTGAGACTCCAGAAGCAATGAGCTGCTCTAGACCCCATTGTTTTTGTATATTACTCTCCAATTGAGGAACTAGGCAGCCTTGAAGAAATTGTTGCTTCTAGGGCTGGGGTAGAGAAGAAAGCAAAATGAGCCTGAAAAAACACACACACTTGTTTTGTAAGAAAGTATAAAGAGAAGTTCAATGAATGATGGGGACATAGTAAATAAAATTTATAGAAATAAAGCAGGTCCAAATTAGAACCTCACCACAATGTATTCATTCTCTACTTCTGCATGTCATCTTATTAGTCAGTATTATCAAATATTTTTATTCATTGCCAAATTGATAAATGAAAAATTATAATTTGATTAGCAATTTATATTTTTATATATGAAGGCGTGCATTTCTAAAAATCAATTGTATTCTTGATTTTTAGGAAGCTTGTCCTTTGTTTAGTGAAAAGTTTGTCTATGTAAGACTGAATACCTTGACAAAGCTGAAAAACAGCTTAAATCAAATGCTTTGCTTATACACCAGTAAATTTATTGAATTAAATAATAAATATATAGAGTTTAAAAACATGAAATAAATGTAGGAAAGTTTAAAGAGTTCAAAAAATACGTTAACTTAACTGAAATATTTATCTAAGTGCACCATTTATTTTTTAATTTATAAATATATATTTATTCTTCAAGGATTACATTAAAGAACATTTAACCCAATAATTATTTATTCATTCAATTAAACAAATTCAATTTATGCATTTTTTTAGGAATTCATTTCTTGTTCAATTAGCTCAATCTATGTGGTTTAAGCAACCTTTCCTTTTTTAAAAGATTTTTTATTTATTGGAGTGATATTGGTTAGTGAAATTATATAGGTTTCAAGCATACAGTTCTATAATACATCATCTACTTGTTATAACCAAAATGCATTTCTTCTCTAACAGAAAATTTTGGGTTAAGGTGCAATTTTCTGAGTCTAGAGGTCTAGGCTTAATTAGAACTTATATTCTATCTTACAGTTTATAAAACACTTTATGCTTATTTTAATTATGCTATACCCTTCTGTGATAGGTATGTAATAAGTAATCATTCCAGGGTTTGAAAAGTTAACTAAGGATCACAGAGATCAAATAAGTTTCCTAGGTCACAAACAGAGCTATTAGATGGCAGAAATAGGACTATATACGGGAAGTATGATTCAATTAGTATAATCAAAGAATTCATGATCTCTTGGATCTATTTTATTTTCATTGATGTGTATTAATAATATAAAACTGGTAATAGTTGATGAAGCAGCTGAGATTTGCATTTCAGAGTGAAATCACAAAGTCAGATTTCCTCAGTTCAAATCCTGGCTCTAGTATTTCCTTGCTGTGTTATGATAGGCTATTGTCTTATTCTGTCTTTGCCTGTGTGTTCTTTCTTTTTTCTTTTCTTTGAAATTTATTTATTTATTAAATTTATTGGAGTGACATTGGTTAGGAAAATTATATAGGCTTCAAGTATACATCTCTATAATGCATTATCTATATATGCACATTGCACTGTGTTCACCACCCAGAGTCAGTTCTCATTTCATCACCATATATTTGACCCCCTTTTCTGTGTGTTCTTTTTGTAGTTAGTGACCTAAAAGATATAAAAACCTTGATCCAAATCTTGACAACTAATAAATGCCAAAGAAATGATTTTGTTATTACTATTATTATGATTTAAAGTGAAATTAAATGGCATTGATCTAATGAAATAAATCAAATCAACATCATTTGGGGGAAAAAAGTAACAATGGGATTTCAGTGTTAGATCAGCTATTGAATGTAAATCACCTAGTTCAGGATGTGTAATAACAAGTTCAGATTTCTTCATCATCAACATCATCATCATCCTCCTCCTCCTCCTCCTCATCATCATCATCTGTGAGGAAAAGCAATGTGTCTAATTAATACAAAGGAAAAATTTGCACACAAAGAGTGCTATTTAGATCTCTTCTTTGCTTTCTGTTCTCTAGGACAAAAAACAAAATCAAAGTCTCAATTCTTTTCATAGTTTATGCTAATTCCATCATTTCAATGATGCTTTTACAATGAAGCCCAGAAATGTATTACTTGTACTACGTGCACTTGTATTTTGGCTCAAGCAAATGCTAGATGTTTGGTGTTGGGCAAGTAATTTAAACATTTCTATGCATCCTTCCTCAAGTATAAAATGGAGATATCTAATACTTCTGGTGGGGGTGTTACCAAGATTAAATGAGTCTATGACAAGTGATTGCAATGCATGAGCCAGTTCAGTGCTGGTGTCATAGAAATCAAAACTGGAAGAAGCCTAATATTTTTAAAATCTTGGTATATAAGATGTGTTAATAATTAAGAGGGACCCATTGAAATCCAAAGTACACAGTAGAAAAATTGACAAACTATTATTAGTATTTTGCCTTACTTCTTCACAAGATGTTCGTTTTAAGTAAAAGGTGAAACAGAACATCTGGCCAAGATGGTCGTAACTTCCCCATCGGCTTGGCTACACCTCAGGCAGGCTTCTTCTGACTCTAGGCCCCTGACCTCCTTTCTCTCACAGAATTTATTTTAGAAAACTTGCAATTGTAAATTCTTTCCCTGCTCTTTTGAGATGTAAATCTTCTACAACCAAGGATTATCCTCCTCAAGGAGTTGGGAACCATCTCTTTGAAATGTGATCATCTAGAATGAGAGGGTCCCTATCTCCCATTTTCTGTGGGAGTTTAGAGCCTTACATCCTTAAATGACAATTAGTAAATACACAGACTACATTGACTAAACTTCCCCAATAATGCCGTCTAGTACATGTGCAGTATCTCACCCCAGCGTTTAAAAACTCCCTTGTCTTTTGTTTCAGTGGAGTTAAGTTCACTCTTTCTCTCCTATTGCAATAATTGTCTTTAATAAAGTCTTCATTGCCTGTTTAACTGATCTGGTGAAATTTTTCTTTTCTGCATCTTATCACAGAAATTGTCTCCAGAATTAGAGAATTTATTACACTATTGTGTATAAAAGAATTATAATAGTCTGCTAAGTTTTCAAAAAAAAAGGGTCATCAAAATTCAATAAGAATTTCTATTTATATTTTCATTTAGGTAGATAGTTATCAATGTTGACATTGTATGTTATATACTTGACAGGATTAATTTTGGAATCATTTTATGATGTCTTTTAACTTGCTTTATTGTTCCAATTATTCTTATGAAGTTAATTCCATTTTTTACTGAAGAGTGAGGTCCACAAATTTTAGCAAACTGCTTTACTAAGTCACACATAAAAATGACTTGATGCTATAGTTTAAGATGTGTTATGATAATTAATCAAGGACTTAATTCTACTTGAAGATGAAGACTCAAGAAATCATTTTTATTTCTTTAGTTGTTTGCTTGATCTTAGAATTAAAAATAATTTATGAGATACCAAATTGTTATAAGCACAATAGCTTACTGTTAAAGGTTTAGTTACATTTCATATGGTTTTAATATAATGAAAAGACTTACATATTCTACTTTTATACGCACTCCATGTGATAAATGTATAAAATATATTTTTTTTATTTAAAGTATAGATGGTGAATGATTTGGTTGGTAAGTTAAATGAAATGTTATGCATTTAAAGCCATACATAGGGCAGTAGTAGCTACAGCCTTAGCTCTTCCTCTCTCTAGCTTTTCTTAACTTATTCATTAATTTAGAATAGAATGATACAAGTTAGGTTAGAACGGTACTTAAAATTGGCAAAGGTCAGTTGGATGTGGACAAGCACACTGACAATGTGGGTTGAATGATAATAAAACACTCACTGTATTAAAAATCATTATTTAAAACAATAATATTAAACCTTGAATGAGGACTGTGTTATTGGATTACATATGGCTTAGTTTCCTGCCGTTGAAATGGAGAAAAATCATGGCAATAAGTACCTACTAGAAGTTTTGTCTTTTTATCCATTTAGTATTATACCTGTTTTATAATGACTAATTAAAATAACACATTACCTATGTTCAAACTTAGAAGAAGTATAATTAAATAAAACACTGTAATCACAAAATAGCATAAGTGCAATGGAAAAAAAAATATACAGGAGAAAAGTGAATTCGCAATCAGTAAGTTCAACATGTAATAACAGACAATATGCCCTAGGACGTGAGATGTTTAAAAAAAGTAAGATATGAAAATTTTTTTAAAAAATCATTTAGATTTTGAAATATTTGCAGATATTAGCACAGAATATGCCATAATGATCTGATCCAAAATTGTATTTTTCTCACAGCTTTTCTATTGATTTTATAAGAATAAGGTTTTTCTCTTTAATTTCAACTTCAGAAAATATAATTGTTCCTAACTATTCTTATTAACAGATTTTTAATACATTATAGGTAAATTTACTTGACTGTCTATTTTTTAGCTGGTATATTATTTAATGAAAAACAAGACTTCCAATTATAGCGACAAAAAGAGAAAAACAATCAATATAAAAAATATGACTTAAGAATGATTTTTAGCTTTCAAGCAGAACATAATCATTTTATATAATTTGAAGGTGTCATTTTAGAAGACAATAGACTATGTACCCAATTACATTCTTTTTTCAAACAACAGTTTGTAATCAGGAGAATGTGTGATGAGGTTTAATCAAAGATTAGAACTTTTTAATTAAATAGGGCCTTTTGTGACTAGTCATTTGACATTAATTACTGTTTTAGTTGAATTCCTTTTGATTTGTAAAGAGCCCTGAGCACTGCAAAAATTATATCGCATCACAGAAATTGTTGATAATTAAAGCAAAAGCTTGTCTTCATCAGCCCATCACACACCTTAAAAAGGAACATCATTTTAAATGTTAAATGACTGCCTTAGATAAACAGACTAGAAGCTTGTAAAGGAAAAATAACAGATGGCATGTCAAGACCAGTTGCTCTGGATGGGCAGTTTGAAAGTTGTTAATTGTAATGATTTATAAGCTGTTTTAAAATGTTCAGCCACACTTTTAGGTGCTAACTAATGGAAAGAGGTATATGTGTGGTTCAAAGGCTCAACACCCCTATAAGAATCATTAACCTAACTCACACCACTGGATAGAGGTCATCAATCAGACTTAATCGTCAAACAGAAACTGATCTAAAAGTTCAAATAATATTTTTATTTGTGGACCCATGGAGAATGAAATCAAAGTTGAAAGAAACTATTTTTATGAGATGATAACTCTAAATCTAGATCTAATACCCATAGTAAGCACCACCATTTGTCTCTCTGTGATTCAGAATATGCATACAAGGGTTAATCAAAATATAAGGATTTAAATATTAATGAACTAATTTGCTTCAAAAGAAATGGAAGAAAAAAAACAAGAACTTATACATGCAAAGGTAATTTAAAAAACAATAACGTGCTGTGTTTATGTAAGAGTACAGTGGTTTGACTTGTATAGACATAGACACCAAATTGTTTTTCCAGCTGGGGAAAAAAGAATCACATATTTCCTCTGGGCTGGCTGCCTTGTAATGAAGGGCATTCAATTTTCATACAATTTGCCTTAGGTTAGGGTTATGGTCTGTGGACAGAGTAAAACTAATTGGCCTGAAAACGGATGTCACCCATGCCCTCGGCTTCATTAGCAGCATGCACTAACCAACTGAGTTAAATAGACATGGTAGTACTAACACAGAACTTTAAAAATATGTGATTGTGAGAGCAAAGGATACACAGCACTGAGAATGGAATATGTGATTAATTTTGCCTTTATTAGACCATGTGTAAAAGCTAGTCAGCTAAAATGTGTTCAGTATAATTGTACTTAAGTATCTTAAAGATAATGATCTCTCACAGCAGTAAACTACTTAAATAATATCAATAATCAAGGCTACTTCAATCTCCATTAAAATAAAAATTATCAATATAATTTTATAAGAGAAGATAATCAGTGTTGCCTGTAGATATAGACTTATTTAGATTTTTTATGAGCTAACATTAAGCTTGTATTTTAGGCTTTGTTCATGTCTGATGGAGACTTACTATGAAAACACTCAAAAGTGGAAATTAATTGCTCGTTATGGTGAATAACTTGAGGGTGCTGAGGAGACATTGTTGACTTCACTCTTCTTCTCCAGCACTAGGATAAAACTGGCACCATAGCAAATGACAGCTACAGTGCCACATTTTCCACAATAACTAGGAAAATGGGCAAGTCATGGTGATATGCCCAAAGTATCACTAAAACCTTTAAGCTTGGGTTTCCTAGCAAGCTGCAGAATTAAAGAAATTCAGAAACAAGTGACTGGACAGAACTTTACAATTAATCAGGATAATTATCACCTATTTGTTGCTGGCTATTTACCACTTTACATGTGCTGTGTCATCTAATCCTCTCAACATTTTGATTTATGATTATCCCCATTTTACAAATGAGAAATTCAGAGAGTTAAGTGTGCTGAGATGACACAGTTAGTGTGTAGCCTGGCTAATATTTACATTATGGTAATATTTGGAAAACAAATCTAAGATTAAAAAAAATACAATTAGAAAAAGATCCACTTGAAGTGCTTCATTTGATATCTCAATAAGTAGATTCTATTTCTTTTAAATGCTGACATATCACAGGAGATATAGAAAAACTAGACAGAAAAAAATGTTGAGCAAGAAGAGGAGACATGGGGTTAAAACTTACACTGGAAATGTCTTTTTACATTGAAGTCTCCCAAGTCCAGACCAGGGATTCCTCTCCTGAGTATTGATTTGTTTATTTAATCAATGTCTGTCTGTCCCAACTTTTGCCTCAGTACTTTCTGCTCGACCTTAACGCTTGGGTTCCACTTGGCTTTTGGTCTTGTATCGGACTCAAGGATGTACTTTTTCAAATTTCTCCTTTGTTCTCTCACACACATAAAAAACAAAACACAAAACAAAACAAAAAAACTTCTGAAAAAAATGGAGCCTCCAATTCTTCTTTTCCCTTGAACCAAAGAATCCCACAACTCAATTTGATTAAACATAGACCCCATATGAAAGGGACTCTATGTCCTTGGGTCATCCTCTCCAGCCTGTGGTCTAGACTTCTCCTCCGGGTATTACAAGCTCCCTTTGTAATCACGTTCCTTTTTGTTTAAACAAAACCAAAGCTTTTAAATTAATATCCCTTTAAGTCATGTTCTCTTCAATAACTATTTTCAGAAAACTCACACTCTTCCTCTGGGCTAGAAATAGTTTGTGGGTCTCCCACAGTGTCCTTTGGCCTCTAGATTAAGAAACTAGGACACAAGAGAATCATGCTCTCAACAAAAATGCCTGTTCAATGCACCAATTCTCTGACTCTTACTGCCTATGGATAATCTATAGTTTGATATTTAGCCTTGAAATAAGAATCTTTCTCACTTCTGTTCTAAGTAAAGGGAATGACTCCAGAGCTGCTCCACAACAGGAACAATCTTTGGCATGGCGTTAATCAAACCAAGGTTGGAACCTGGGGAAAATTCCTCATCTTTGTGCCATACTTTATTACTACTATTTCTCTTTTTTTCTAATCAAACCAGGAGAGTGCTGATGACCTTCAACTTTCTCTTTCATTACTCCTCAACAAATGAAGAAAAGCTAAAAGTCAAGAATAATAGTGTTGTTGTTTTTTAAATTTGATTTCATACTCCTGAGAAAACATTGATGTTTCAAGTTTACAATTGAAGTTAATTCTATCCCTTGTAGCCTTGAAAGGCTCAAACCTAATCCAAGCATGAGATTTAGCACATCAAACCTGAAGGAGTTAAAATTACAATTCATGGGTTGACTTGCATTTAAAAGAAGGGGCTAAAGATTTTCATTTAATGGTTTTTAAACTCAGAGATGTATCTCATTAAGGACAAACAAATATAAAATCAGTAAGTGTCATAAGAAGCTTGTTTACAATTGAAATAATTAAGTTATTATCCCCTTGGAAACACTGGGGAAGACTATAAAATTAAAACTATATTTAGTATTCTTTACATTGCTTATTTTCCCGCAGAAAGCCTATCAGTACAAATGATGAATTTTAACCTTTTCCATTTCTCCTACAGAACATTTAATTCATAGTCTTCAGGCTTTTTGAAACGGGTTCCCCATACTAATGAAGAAATTATTGTTTTTATAATATTTACGAAGGCCCAGTTAGTGAACCTTCCTCAAGGACATTTCATTTGCTTTTAATGTGTAAATCTCTGAGAATCATTTTGGGGAAAAAAGGCAGGCAAAATATATTAATATATGCAGCTAATTGCATGGTTTAATGAACTCAAATTAAGTCATAATATATTATATTAAATACAATTCATGCTGTGCATAGAAAATACAAAGGTCATTGCATCTAAGAATAGCAGGATCAAGAACTGAAATACTAATGGATCAAAAATATCCTGTTTAAATATCTTTTTCCTCTGAGTTCCATTTTTTTCTTTTCAATTTGTTCTCAAAACTACTCAAAAAGTCAGCAATGTGATATTTTAGTGTTCTTTAACTTCAAGAAAGTACAGGATTATGTCATACATTAAAATATGCTATTTTCAGAAATAGTTAAACCATAATGTTCGGAACATTAATTATCTGAAAATGTGCACAATAAGCTACAATTTCAGAAAAACAACTTCTGACTCTCTTTACAATGACAGACTTTGAAATACCTTGCTCAGAAGATGTTACCTCATCTAATAGAAAGAACCGCTACTTAGATGCCTGCCTGAGAATAGTTACCTAAAAGGTGTATGTAGAACCGAGGTAGCGGGACTTGGTTCTCATGACTTTTTCTTTTCTTTTGTAGCCAAAGAGTTTGTAACTGAGGACTAAGGAGAGGAACATTATCTTCAAAATCTTTGCCCCATGATCCTTTTGCTGTATGATTTGATAATTTCTATTATGTATTTTGGTGTTATAGAACCATGCTACATACATTAATTTTTTTTTCAAAATCACTCTTGTAATCTTGCTATCATAATAACTATGACTATGTAGTGTTTATTGCTCCATTCAGTTGGGGATGTAAATACAGTTGGTGATGTAAATTTTAAACTCTGGAAGTGAGTCTAGAAATGTTAAATATATTACAACTTATTGTCCACTGTGATGATGCTCCTTTCCAGTTTCCTTTGTGTATTTTTCTTCTTGCCGTGGTGGTATGAGCGTGAATTCTGGAGCTACTGATAGCCTCAGTCAAAATCTGTGTCTACTGCTTACTAGCTATGTGATCATGGAGAAGTTATTTAACCTCTCTGTGGATTAGATCCCTCATTTTTAAAGTATAGATATTAATATTAACAATCCTGTAAATGCCAATACTTGTTACCCAATTGATAAAGAAGAAAGACATATCTCACACAGTTGATAAGGTTTAGCTGAAATCAAATAACTGGTATAAAATGATAAATTCAGAAATTTACCAACCGTGTTTCCCTGAAAATAAACCTAGCCGGACCATCAGCTCTAATGCGTCTTTTGGAGCAAAAATTAATATAAGACCCAGTCTTATTTTAATGCATTATAAGGTGGGGTCATATATAATATAATGTAATGTAATGTAATGTAATGTAATGTAATGTAATGTAATGTAATGTAATGTAATATAATATAATACCGTGTCTTATATAATTTAATACCGTGTCTTGTATAATATAAGACCAGGTCTTATATTAATTTTTGCTCTAAAAGATGCATTCGAGCTCATGGTCCATCTAGGTCTTATTATTGGATAAACACAGAATAACTAATAAGTATCGAAGCTAGTATTTGAAAACAGAAAGAACATGTTTCTCCTCTTTGTTATTGATAAAATATGTTTATTATTTTTACAAAGAGTATAAATTTACAAATGACACAGGCAAGCATGCTGCCCTTCCATCATGCCCCTTTCATTCACTCGACCGAGTAGATACCCATGGAGGTTTCTGGAAAGTAGATGGCAAATATATAATTTATTGTTTATTTTGGGGGGTGAATGTGAGAAAGATTGATAAATAGCTGCATCGTTTTATGATTTAACTTGGAAGCCTTACCAGAATATTGCTTATTCATTTGGTTTCTTCACTATTGGAGACTTGCATTTAGGGTTGGCATCATAAAAGAGGATTTTTCTCACACACACACAACAACAACAACAACAACAACAACAACAACAAACCCTAGAGGGTTGTAGTCACAGAACTGAGGAAGAATTATATACCAGGCCCTTATTCCCCAAGTGTTTTTTGTTTTTTTTCCTTAGATGGAATTTGGCTTTTCTAGAGGTAATAGTGATAAAGAACTGGATGGTGGAATAGAACAATGATCAGATAAAATATACTGTGCTTAACTGCATTTCTGACTCTGAACTAGTTGACATGCCTTAAACATTCCTTCTGTTTTCCTAAGTATTTTTCCTTGAATTAAAATGCTTTTGCACCTCATCTCTACCTGTTGAAATCATATCAATTCTTTACATTTATAGCGCATAAGGTTATCTCTTATTATGTTTTAAGGCCCACTTACAAAGCCTACGTCTATGTACATCCTCTCTTGATTCCTTACAAGTGGGTGTGATTCCTCCTTTCTTAGACTGTTATGGTAATTTATAATTTCTTATGACAGACATTTGATTTTGTTCTGTGTTAACCCTTCTGTTTAGTTGTTGTATCATTCTTCTCTACACGAAAAGTATAAAGACCTAGAGGATAAAGATGGTTTTCCCATCCCTGTGTATCCCAAAGTGTCTTGCACGATGTTTTGCAAATAGCATCTACTCAATGAAAACTGAAATAATTATCCTGCCCTTTCCTGGTAGTGCCTGTAACAGTGTTATGTTCCCTCTGACAGAATACTTAGTCAAACATCTGAAAATGTAGAAACATGGCTCTTTAGTTATCTTATCACACAATAAATACAAGAGAGGAGCTGTGCAATTACTGACTCTCAAATGAGTTTAGCTAATCCAGATACCAGGTCTGAGCATCACTTAGTACAGCTGAGTTAACAAAGGACTGACAGGGAAATATTTAATAGTTATCCTGTGTAAGAGTTAAACCTATAAACTGAGAAAGGAAAACATATGCAAACCTTATCATTTATAAATTGTCATAAACAAATGGCATCAAATAAATACATCCAGGAGACATAAATGTATTTATGTTATATATGTATATATAAAATTCTAGGATACGTAAACAAATTGTATGTACAGTCATTAAAAGCCATTTTCTAAAATCATGGCTCAAATAACCCTTATTTTGCAAATGGGATGTCCTAGCACATTACTTTATTGTCCTAAAATTATTGCTTAATTGTAAGGGACTTCATTTAAGCTTCTTAAAATATGACATGGTAATAATTAGCATAATTTGCATGAATAACAAATAACTGATGATACTGCAGTTCTTTTAATGAAATAATGTGTTATTTAAGCTGTCTTAGCATTATGCACGACAGCTACCCTATCAACAGAGGAATTAATTCACTGTACATGGAAGAACAGTTTAAATATTAAGCAATCAATCTATCATTTTCTCATCCTAGTTAATGAATAAGAAGACTATTACTTCAGTTGTCTCTTCTCTCCTGAAAGGATGAGCATAATAATCAAATTGGAATTTTATAGAAAAGGAGGCAAATTAACATTGTACTCCATATTCATATAAGCTTATCATAGGTTAGAATTACTTAGAAATAATATTAAATAGATCAGTGGAGATTCAAACTTATAAAAATTATTTTAGCTTTAGTCAGTCTTTGGTAATAATCACTGAAACTGTTAACATGACCAAACCATTTACTTTAAATCATTTGCATGTATTTTATTTACACGGCAGGTTTCTTTCAGGAGTAACTATAGTTACCCATTTTTACAAATATTATAAGTATTAGAGAAAATGTACCGTGTTTCACATCATGAAAGAATTATCTTTGTTAACACTTGACTATGGGCCTATACTATGGAAAGTTTACATATAGAACAAATATATAAGAAATCCACCTGTGTAAGAGTAGCTTATAAAAATGTAGTAGGTAAACCAAGATCCTTACTGAACTGTTGCAAATATATAAGGAGAGAATACCTGTAGAGAGAGACAAGATATACCTCAATCAAGGAAGAGTTAAAAAGATTTTGAAAGAAAGAGATGGTGTGCAGTTGTATCCCAGGCATCCGAAAAATATCCAAGAAACCAGCACACAGAAAGACTGGTAAATTACTGGAACTTTTGTTAACTGTAGGTGGGATGGAATTAGAAAGTCGTATCAAGGATAGGAGTCTTTTACAAAGAAAACAACAATCATTAAGGTCTTAGCCTATTAAAAAGAGCTGATGGTGAGGAAATGTTTGGGATTCTTTCAAATAAAACATGTTAATGTGTCTCGTCTTGCCAGTGAGAATGGTTCAAATAAAGTGTACAATAAAGAATATCTGTATATAAGTAATATACAGAAATGGTATAGAATGAACACTGATGATTAATGCAGTAAATTAGGAATCATTATCTTAAGAGTTTATGAATTCTTATATTGAAAATTTACCATTTGTTTAATTTGAAATAGCATTATAAAAGATTGTAAGAAAAAGTAATCAATAAGATTTAAATATAATTAGCTATCTAGTAACTATTTGAGATCACTGATTTTTATAGAACCCAGGAAATAGAATTTGTGTAAAGAAAGGAGAAAAACTTCACCAAAAAATCAAAACTAAAAATAAAATATACAACAGCAAATTTTTACGAGCCCTTTCATTTTATTGAATGGATGGACTACTCCTGAGTCTTCATTGGTGGAACCCGTAGGAGGCTGCATATGGAAGATAAAGATGTCCCTACAAAGGTCCACTTATAATATGATCACCAATATCTCTTCCCATTTAGTATCAGCTGTTCTTTGGTCTATTGCATTAAAATTTTGTCAGTTATTTTCTCCTTCACAATCCTATATTTCAAACATCCCACAATGCAATATAAACATAATGCATATTTTTAACAATCAAAATTGAAATTATGAAGAAAGATGGAGGATTTCATGAAAGTAAAAGAAGTGATACTACAGAACTACAACTCCTGAAATCAAATGCAAAGTATTAATAATATAAAACATTTCAATATTAAAATAGTTAATCACTGATGAAGAAAAATTTATGAAGGATCTTGACAAGATTTATTTTTTTATTTTAAAGTCTGTCTCCCAAACCTTGTCTTGTCCTCTTTTCATATACGTGTTGAGTCTTTGCTTTAAGTGCATTTGCACTGAGTGACTTTTTATTTTTCTGGAACTGATTATTCTTAGATAATAAGTTCTTATATTTAAGGATTGAAAAGGTTTAACCATAACATGCTAAAAAAAATAAGTATACAGCAGTTGATTGGAAAGATCCTTGAATTAGAAAAAAAAATAAATTGGGTTTGGATTTAGGAAGATGAAACAGGAAAGCAACCAGCACCTGCAAACACCGTAGATAACCTCAGACAAGCTTTGAGTTCAGGCTCAATAAATCCAAAGAGCAAAAGATGAGAAGAAATTGTCTGAGTAATTTATTACTGAACTTTAATTAAAACATCTGAGCCAGCCTGAGCTTCCCTCCTCCCATCTCCTTGCCCTGCATAGAAACCACAGGCAGCAAGTGTTGTGTCCAGATTTAAAACTGAGACCACTCTTTAAATTAAGTGACAGATATGCCACAGGAAGCTCCAAATGTGGCTGTCTGGGCCCAAGAGAAAGAAATAGCTTCTGAGGGGAACATTTTGAAAAGCATGAAAGACCACCTTTGCCTAGTAATAAAGCTTAAGAAAATATCACAAACAGTAAAATCCTCCTTATTTGGCATTCCTGCTGTGTTCAGGCATTCTGCAGGGGAGTATCCTACCCCATGGCACCCTCTTATATGGAGCCCCTCATCAGCCTTCCTAAGGAAGTGATCTCGTGTGGAAGCAGACCTATACAACTGGAAAAGAGACCTATCAAGTCCTCATGTCAAACAACATGGTCTTTTTTTGTAAAAATGAAACAAAAACAAAAGATTGCTGGACATCCATAGAATAACTAAGACATGGAAAAAAATGATGTTGATACCAAATAATGCAGAAAGAAAACATTCAAAATAACAATTATAACACTAGTTTCTAATGAATTTTTATGGAGAGATTATGTAGGCTAAAATATAATTGAGAAAAACAGACCTAGCTGCAACAAAATAAAGAACAAATAAAAGTGGCTTGATTTTTGAAATAGGCAAAATCAGTGAAAAAACGAAATTAGCAGAGCTAAAAACAATTATTTGAAAAAAATAAATAGATAATGTTTATTTAGTGATTACAATTGCCAGGTACTGGTCTACAAACTTCATGCATTCTTAACTCATCCAACTCTCACAGCAAAGCTATAAATTTGATGCTGTTGTCATCTGCAGTTCACAGATGAGGAGATGGAGACAGATGGAGGCTGACTAACCAGCCTAAGACTGTACAGTTGGTAATGAGCAACCACACCTTGAATCCAGGTGGTCCTGTGACAAAACTACACACCTACCAATTGGGCTTCAACACTCTTAAAGCTGAAGTTAAGAGAATGTCCAAAAGTTACGATAAAGAATTTGAAAGAACTCTAAAGAGTTTAAAGATTTATAATTATAAAATTACAAAGAGTTTGAAAATACAAAACAATATGGAATTTAAAAATACAAAAAATATGGAGACAGGACAAATAAGGTCTATTATTAATTCAATCAGTACAATACAAAAAAATCCTCAGAGGGGAATATATATGTGAAGGTTTCATACACACACACACACACACACACACACACACACATATATATACACACACATATATACACACATATATATACATATATATGAAGGTTTCTATATATGAAGGTTTCAATATAAGGCAGCAGAAGATTTTTGAAGATTCACTCTTAAACATATGGAGGCCAAATTTCAGAACACTAAGGAAGTTGAAAATTTCTAAAAGTATTCAGAGACAAAGTCAGGCAGGCTACCTACAATACAACAAAAATAAGAATGATGAAACAATTGTGTCTGAGGGCCAAATAAAATGATCAATAAGTATATCAATAAACTTTATAAATTTTCCCATATGTGGGAAAATTTATAAAGTTTATTGATATATTTATTAACAAACACATACAATATTTAATGTTTGTGTTATAAAAGCATCTGTGAGAAAGATAAAAACTTATAGCAAAGTTTGGCAATCCTCAGAAAAAATAATGTAAAAATAACTGTGTCCAAACCTGTCCTGCCAAATGGACAGAGACGAGCCTCTTAAAATAAATCTTCAGTAAGAAGAAGAAGAGTTTAATTTAGGAATACCTTTTCTTTTGTAGATTTTTTAAATTGTTTATTAAATTTATTGGGGCCATTTTGGAATATCTTTAAAAAAACACCAACGGCATCGAATGGTATTTAAAAATAACTGCACTATTAAAACTTTTATTAAAGGATATAAATGCTAACACTTATGGAAATAATAAGCATTGGATTTAGAATAAAAAAGGGATAGAAGATTCAAGAAATAATGGATTTTTTGTATGGTCTAGAAGAGGTAAAATAAATTACATAAAAATGTAAAGAGAATAAATTGAGACAGTTTATGTAAAATGAGCACAGTTTAATCACTTAGGCCTAATCCAATATTTTTTTCTTTAGGCTCAGTCTCACCACCTGGATCTGGAATAACTTACATGAACACAATGCTATGGATTTTATGTAAGTATTTTATAATTGAAAATTGACCTGCAAAACATTAATAACTATAGCTAGAGTTGAATGCAGTATTTATAGACAGTATAAACATAACAAAATGACTTCATATCCGTCTGTACAAACACAATTTTCTCCCATTATTTCAATTAAAGCAGGTGTTCCTTTAATTAAGTTATATCCATATGTCTTCTAATCATTCATATTAGACTTCATGAATTTTACTTGCTTTTTTCCTAAAATCAGACACAATAGCACAATAATAAATATCTATTCTCCTGGTTAAATACTGTATGTATGACTGTAACATTACTATATTTTTCATAATATTGTCATTGAAGGATTTTGATGAACAGGGTCTGGAAAGAGCTAAATTGATAGTCAGCTTAACTCTGGTGCATTTTCCTTCAATTGTAGTTGCTTTCTCTCTAAATGGGTAACATGCTCTTTTTCTGCTTTCTCTTTTACTCCCATTCTATTTCTTCACCTCATCCCCACACTCTAAATTTGGTTAAAGTGAGGTAATGAATATCATGCATGTGAAAAAATTGGTATTGAATGCTACTGATATGTTTATGTGTTTATTTATCATACTTCTAACTTCCTGGGTAAATTGCTTTAATTACTTTAACTCTCCAAATTCAACTCAAGGCCAGGCAGTTCTCATTCTATTTCAGTGTCAGCTGATAATCAGTATTTTTCTCAAAAATATTTATCTCTAGTTGAGGAATTGTATGTAGTAACGGAAGTACTTAATATACCAAGTTCAAGGCCATTGTACCAAAAAATAATTAGAGAACTGTGACATCTCTTGGACATATCTTATTCTCAGTTCTATTTGTAAATAGGAGGTCTGTCCAACTTTCAAAACCCAGACTCTTTTTGCATTTCATGATTCTAAAAGCCCCAAGACATCAGTAGGATTCTGTCAGGTAAAGTAAGTGTAGAAATAAGCAACAGAATCCACAACTTTTTAGCAAGTACATAGCGCCACATTAAGCATTCCAGAATATCCCTTTCCTCACTCACTGACAATTGCAGTTGAGTTTAACATACCAACATCTTTGGCTGCCAGAAACATTAGAATTGCTCTACTGAAAATACTTTCAGTTTCCTCAGGAGGTCTAATATGGGATGAGGTCCTTAGTGGTTGATTAACACTTTGTCTCCTAAAGTACTGCCAGGCTCACGTGGTGTTTGTACAAGCCATTCCACATGAACAAGGCAGACTCTGAAGTTTTGCTTTGAATTGCTACATCCACTATACAATAGGTGTGACATAGCTTCTTAAAATTTCAGCCACAAACAATCTACCAAGGGGTATTATTTCATTCACAAGTAAATGAGAGTAATTTTATTTTCCAGTCCACAGCCAGCGTGTTTTGTTTGTTTGTTTTGTTTTGTTTTTGTTGTTGTGTCCTTTAGGGGAGCTAAGGAGATACTCTGGGGGGAAGTTTTTGTGAGAGCCACTAACTAGAGGATAGCATCTGCACTACAAGTCGTATGTATAACCATCCATATTGAGAATTATAATTCCCCTTGTGGTTTGAATACAAACTGTAATTTCAATATTACTGTAACAGAGCTTTCAACTATAGCTTGTTCCAAAAATAAAACTTAATAAATACAACTTTAAAGTGGTGTGTGTGTGTGTGTGTGTGTGTGTGTGTGTGTGCGTGCGTGTGTGTTTGGTACTTGATTCCATGTCATGTAGAGAGAATCTTATGTAGGTATCTTATTGTTCCTTTATTTAAGAAAATCAAGTTAAAATGTATGAATATACTCTCCCATCAAGAAAAATTAACCTTAGTTTAGGCAAAGAGCTTCATATATACTATAATAACATAACAAAATCCTCATTAGGTATACCACCTCTATATGAAAAGTAAAAGTAGAAGTTTGTTTTGGTTTGGTTTTTCATTTAATTTTAATTCATTTGTTCTGAGGAAAGAAAAGATTGTGTGCAGTTTGGAAAGGCTTTGACACATTTGCTAAAGATGTGAAATTTTTGCAATGTGATTACTTTTCACAGTAACACAACTCTCCTTGTTAAATCATGTGACTCTGTTAACTTTTTGGCTGCAGATGGAGCTTATGGTTTACACAAGAGTAAATTCATGCAATTTCACAGTAGCTGACCTATTGAATAGATCATAAAAACATTATATGTGAACTATTTTATAAGTCAACTTAGTGTAAATAAAATGGGGGTAATTATTATTTTTTTGCTGTAGGAAGAAAACTCTCCCTAAGTTGAATGCATGAGAGGTACAGACTCTGGTGTATACAGATGCCTTAAATGTTGATAGAAAAATGCAACAAAAACAATAACAATAATAATAAATGCCAATTATTTAGCACCAGCTAGGCTTCAAGCACTTTGTTTACCTATTCTTTCATACTGAACTTCATTCAAATAAAGAATGAAAACAAAACAAAAATTCACTTGTCTCGTATGGTCTAATGCAGACATAGCCATGAAAATAATTGATTTTAACTGTTGAAATGACTACAAATTTAAAAAGTAAAGCTGGAGCTGAACCATAATTTGAACCCAAATCTTCTCATAGTAAGTCCAGCTTTAAACACTATGTCATGCTATAGACTCAGCAAAGAGATCCAAGATGGTGGGGTAGATAAACATTGTGCTTCTTTCCTTCCATGAACACATTGGAATTCCAACTAAATTATAGAACGTTCAACCTAGAGAATCATCTGAAGTCTAGCTGAACAGAAGTTTTATAACTAAGGATATAAAGAAGAAGCCACGTTGAGATTGGTAGGAACAGAGACATGAAATGGGCTAGTCCCAAACCTCCGTGTGGTGGTTGAGAATGAGGAAGGATATCTTGACCATGGAGGTTCTACGTTGAGGAACAAGGGACTCCAGCCTCACTCCAGGCTTTCCAACCCAGAGTACTGGGCTGGAAGAGGAACATTCGCAATACCTGGTTGTGAAAAACAGTGGGGATTCTGGCTGTCCAGATGGGACAGAAGGTTGGGGAAAATCCAGAGGTCCTCTTAAGGGGACCACACACACAGACTCACTGACTCATAGGCACTCACCCTGGGCTCCAGTGAAGGAATGGTGACTTGGGGGGCATCCGAGGCATATGGGAGGCAGACTGATGTGTGTGGCTTTGGAGGATTGTCACCATTTTCCCTGTGAAGGGGCCTCTTACAGGCAGGTGGGTACCATTTTTCCTGTGTTGAGCCCACTCCCCCACCATAGACAAATATGAATCTGATTGGTCTGGTGAGCTCCATTGCTCCACCCTGCTGACTCAGCTGGGATCTTGTGGCACCCAACTCCCCCAATGCTGGAGGCACTTTCTTCATGAGCATCCAGACCTGTCTGCATTACAACATTTCTTAGAAAACTATCAGAGTCCACAGGCCCCAGGCAGGCGATGACTAGCTGTGGTGTGCTCTGAGACTTTACTGAGTAGCTCCAGGCTCAGCACTGGCCAAACCAGAGTCTACATTAACCTGGTGACCATAACTCTTCCCACTCTAGTGACTCCCTGAGATCCTGCCTCACCCAACTCTCATACCGCATGAGGCTTTATCAGTGGCTGAACCTTAAGGGAGTCGGCAGGTGACAGCAGGCCTTGGGATGTCCTGGCTTTTTGTGGGGCTACCCCAGGCCCAGTACTGGTGGCAGCCATCCTCAATTTATAGTGTGGCCTCTCCCACATGCCTCCAGGGTTAGTACAGGCAGCAAATAATCACAGATTGCTTTGTAGCTCCTACGAGGTTATCCCCAGCCAGTCACAGGCAGTAGGGGATCTGGGCCTGTACCAGAGCACCTCCAAGAGACCCCAGAACCAACATAATTAGAGTTTGGCTTCAGAACACAACAGATCACTGCCTAATTAGCCCCATAAGCAGCATACCCAAAGGGTGGCCTCAGCAGGCAACAAGCCTTTTAGGGCAAATCCCACTCAGTGGGGTAAGCCTGTAAGCTGTGGATGTGGCCAAACCCCATAGCCAGTGGACCTGATGCACCCAGTGATGTGCTAATAGCAATCAAGGCTGAACTATAACAGGAGGATACATACAACCCACAGAAGGGACACCACTGGAGTACCCAGAGCAGGTGATCAGGGAGATTGTGCCAGGGCCCCACAGGGCACCTACTACATAAGACTGCCTGGCCAAGACTGGGAGACATAGCAGATCTACCTAATACAAAACAAAACAAAACAAAAAACAACGACAACAACAAAAAACAAAACAAAAAAGAAAAACACACACAGAGAAGCAGCCAGAATGAGGAAACAAAGGAATATGTCCCAAACGAAAGAACAGGAGAAAACTCCAGAAAAAGAACTAACCAAAATGGAGGCAAGGAACCTACCAGAGACAGAGTTCAAAACAATTGTTATAAGGATGCTCAAAGAATTTAGTGAGAACTTGAACAGAGAGATAGGAAACATATAAAAGGACATAGAAACCATAAGAAAGAATCACTCAGAAATGAAGACTACAACTGAAATGAAGAACACACTAGAAGGAATCCTCAGCAGACTAGATGAAGCAGAAGATTGAATCCCCAATTTGGAAGACAAGGTAGCAGAAAACACCAATCAGAACAGCAAGAAGAAAAACAAATCCCCTCCCCCCCCCAAACTGAGGATAGTTTAAGTGTTGACCTCTGGGACAACATCAAGCATAACTACATTCACATCATAGGGGTACCAGAAGGAGAAAAGAGAAAGCATAGGATTGAGAATGTATTTGAAGAAATCATGACCTTTCTAACCTGGCAAAGAAAATAGACATACAAGTTCATGAAGTGCCGAGAGTCCCAAACAAAATGACCCAAGCAGGCCCACACCAAGACACATTATAATTATAATGGCAAAGGTTAAAGACAAAGAGAGAATCCTAAAAGTAGCAAGAGAAAGGCAACCAGTAATTTATAAGGGAGCGCCCATCAGATTTTCAGCTGATTTATCAACAGAAACTTTGCAGGCCATAAGGGATTGGCACTGAATATTCAATGTGATGCAAAGCAAGGACCAAGACCCACAGGTATTCTCAGCAAGGCTATCATTTAAAATCGAAAGACAGATAAAGAGCTTCCCAGACAAAAAAAAAACAAAAAAAACCTAAAGAAGTTCATCACCACCAAATCAGTATTACAAGGAATGTTAGAGGGACTTCTTTAAGATGGAAAAAAAATATATGAATAATAAAATGACAATAGCTACATATCTATCGACAATTACTTTTAATGTGAATGGATTAAATGCTATAATCAAAAGACAACAGGAGGGCTGAATGGATAAGAATACAAAACCCTTACGTATGCTGCCTACGTGGGACTCACTTCAGATTGAAAGACACACACATGGAAAGTAAAGGGATGGAAAAAGTTATTTCATGAAAATGAAAATGATAAAAACACACAAAAAGCTAGGGTAGCAATACATATAGCATTCAAAAAGACTTTAAAACAAACGTTATAACAAGAGACAAAGAAAGACCTAGTAATGTCACTTCTGGGAATTTATATGAAGAAACCCAAATCACTACTTTGAGGAGACATGTGCATCCATATGTTCATTGCGGCATTGTTTACAATGGTCAAGATGTGGAGGCAGCCTTGGTTTCCATCAATAGATGAATGGATAAAGAGTAGTTGGTACACATCTACAATGGAATATTGCTCAGTCATGGAAGGGAATAGGTTCTTGCCGTCTGCATAGCAACATCTCCATGGATGGACCAGGAGAGTGTTGTCTGAGTGGAGTGTCAAACAGTGAAAAACAGAGGCAATGTGATTTCACTTTATTGTGGACTCTAAAGAATAAAGAAACAAACAAAACAGCAACAAACTCATAGATACAGAAACCATTTTGATGGTTGCCATATGGGACAGGGGTTGAGAGTTGGTGAAAAAGGGGAAGGGATAAAGATGTACAAATTGGTTGTTAAAAAGTAGGTATGGGGATGTAGGGATATATTCAATAATATTGTAATAACTATGTATGTTGTCAGAGGGGTACTAGATTTATAGGAGTGATAGATGGGAGGGGACTAGGGGAACTGGGTGAAAAAGATGAAGGAATTAAGAAGTACAACTTGATAATAGTTACAAAATAGTCATGGGGATGTGAAGGAAAGCATAGGGAGTATAGTCAATGATATGGCAATATCTGTGCATAGTGCCAGGTGGGTACTTGACTAGTCAGGGGGATCATTTCTTAAATTATATGAGTGTCTAACCACTATGCTGCATACCTGAAATTAATATAAAATAATATTGAATGTTAACTGTAATTGAAAAATTTAAAAATGGGGGAAAAGGAATAAGAGGTGCCAATTTCCAGGTATAAAAGAAATCATAGTGATGTAATAAATAGCATAGGGAATATTGTCAATAATATTGTGATAATGTGGTACAGTGTCAGATGGTTACTGGACTTATCATGGTTATCACTTCTTTAGGTATATAAATATTGTATAACTATGGTGTACACCTGACACTAATATAATATTGTATATTAGCTATATTTTTAATAAAATCTTAAAAAATTAAAACTATATCATGCCGATATTCCATAATACAAATAAACATAAAGAATAATATAGTACTTATTGTTGCATATCATTTAATTTTGGCTTTAAGTATTCCTAAATTAAAGTTTCCTATTCTTTACCAAGAGTGCTATTTTAAGAGACCTACATCTGCAGGTGGTAAATAAAACCCTCCCAGATTTATAAAACATACTTGATTAAAAATGATTTTTAATTCAAGGGAGCTTTGAAGTAATTTAAATTTTTCTAAATAATACAGCTGGTGTATACTAATTTTACTGAAGATTTTCAGGTCCTTGATACAATTATTGTTCCTTCTCATAAATCCTTAAACATTTTTTTTCTTTTCTAAGTGTTTGCAGATAAACCTTTCAGTGAATTAATCTTTTTACAAGCAAATGAGATTAACTCAAGGAAAATTCCATAGAATCTTTCTCACTTTTGGCTTCTTAAAGTTATTTTTTTCTTTTTTTTAAACCTGCTATGAGGATAATTAACAATGCAAATATAAGTATTATAACTTGATAGTTTCTAAATATCACCGGCAAACCCAATGCCGTTCTGCCATATATGTACTTGTCCATAGTCAGTCTTTTTCATGTTTCCTGTAGCAACTATTCCACATTTTTACTCAGCGCATTCTCCCTATTCAACTTGGTCCAGAGCAAATAAACAGAGCAAATGTAGTGCTCAAACCTTTAACTTCTCTCAGAGCCCAAAGATCAAACTCACTTATAATTGAATCCTTCACCTTCCTCCTGCCTCAGCCCCCTCCCTATCTATTTTTCTTTTGATTTCTCTTCACCTCCAGACATTGGAAAATAACAAAAATCTGAAAAAGTTTCTGTTTCCTCAAATCAATTCACATCACACCCACAGCTTCTGACTTCTACTCCAAAATTACACTGCTGCTGAAGTCACCCACGCAAAGGCCCATCTTATGTTTTATTTCATCTGACCTATTAGCTTTTGACATTACTACTCACCCACTATATCTGTGAAACTCTTCTCCCGTGCATCTCATGAGTTTACTCATCTGTGTTCCTGTCCTATCATGAATATAACTACTCCTCTTAGGATTCTTAGCAGATCTCTCTCCTTCTGCATACTTAGTACATTGTGATGCTCTCATTCATTCCTTGGCCAACCTCTCACTCCAGATGCAGAGTGGAATCATCTATTCTTATGAGTTCCAGTCTATGGGTGATTGCCAGGTCTATACTCTCCCTCCTCTGTGATACATTCCCTTCTCTGTGTCTTATAGACAACTTAAAATTTACATGAATCAGTCTAAAATAATTTGCTTCTGAGTTTCACTCCTACTGTACTCACTGACTTAATGATATCATCATTTACTAAATTTTACAAAACAATAAATACTAGTGTCAACTTCAGCTGCCTTCTGTCCCTCAATCTCCACTCATGTCACACAATCAAATCCATCAATGTCATACTATTTTATCAATTAAATAGACTTTGGGATGTAGTTTAAACTTGTCATCTAGACAGTGTCTAGACAGTGGGTTCAATTTAGATTTTAGAATATGCTGTGAAGAAAAAAACAAAATGAGAAACATAAACGTTGAAGAAAATTTCATGATGCATTTGTATTTGTTTTTTGAAGGATGAACATGAGGTTAGATAAAAATATTTCATTTATCACACAATCATTTATTTTTATGATCCTAGTTAAATCATAAAGCCATATAATTTATTAAAGTATAAATATATTAGAATCAATTTTTAATTCATCTTTTTCATTACTTTTACTGCATTTTTTAAAAACTGAGATTCTCATCGTAATGTACAAATCTCCTAATTGTTCTCCCTGCCTTAGAAATTTCCTCTCTCTGTTTCCCTTTATGCTTTTTTTTTTCCACTTCATTCAGGTTTAGTTTTCTAAAAGTCAGAGTTGCATAAATAACTACATTCTACAGAAAATACTCAGATGTGCAAAGAAAATTGAGCTTTTGTACTTGATCTGCAATGGATTCAATTTTACAAAGCCCTTCTACCAAATACGTAATAAGAAAAAACAACAACACAAAAACTAGTTTTAAAATTTTAATTTTGTAATCGTTATGTAGTCTATTTTACATGTTCATTCATTTTAGGGAGAAATGATTAGTCTCTTAAATTTTAGTTATGCAAATCCTCCCGCTTCCCCTCCACCCTGCCTCAAATAGGTGTTTCAGAATATGGAGGCAGCTATGGTTTAGCTAACCTAGTGGCTTCTGCTGTGATGATTCTAGTAATTCTTGCCTGGTGTCTCACAGCTTGTCCAGGTGTTGGTGGTGCTACCTAAATGACTCAGTTCTACCTTAAATGGCCCACATTGAAGATTCCTCAGGGTGTCTTCCATGTCCTTCTGAATCCTGAACTCATCTGCTTGCCACCCAGTCTTGACTTTGGGGTAAACTTTCCCTTAGAAACAGAAGGTACAGAAAGGCTACTAGCCTTGACATCAGTGATCTTCTCAGTGTCCTTTATGGAGCAGCAGGAGGCTAGGTCTTACAGTATTTTCGGGGAAACACAGTAATATTAGTGCTGTTTTTCAGTATACTACCTACTACCTAACTAACATATCCAGATAATAATAATAATAATAATAATAATAATAATAATAATTAATATTAATTGAATTCTTGGTATATGGCTTACATACCATAACTCAGTTGATTCTCAAACAACTCTATGAGATACGCAAAAATTTTAACCTTGTTTGATGAATATTAATTTGCCTGAAAATCCATGGCCTTTGAGTAACAGCACAGGTATTTAACCTTGGTCTCTGACACTGATACTCTGCGCAAATAACACTAGGTCCTATATTATAGAGGACCAATAGAGAGAGAACTATAGCATATATTTCATGAAACTGTATAACTCATTTAGTAGTTTTCAGTGGCCCACCATGTACCAGTGATGCAAAGGTGAATGAGATGTGATCTCTATCCACAAAAGACCTACACTCTAATTGGAGAGGTAAGACATGATTAATTATATAGTGGTGGCCCTGTGGATAGAATGGGTAAGGGTACATGTATAACAATAGTAAGATTGTTAGGTAAGTATTAATAATAAGAAAAATAAATTCATGAACTTAGTCTTAAAATATTTACAAATTACCCTTACAACAGAAGAGTACAAGAGTATATATATATATATATATATATATATATATATATATATATATATATATATATATAATCTAGACACATGCAAACCAGAATGTGAGACATCATTTTAGTTTTAAAGACCAAAATATAGTCAGTAATGCATACTGTGTTAAAGTTTTGAATATTAGCAGGTTAGTGCCTAGACAGACAGGAAAAAGGGAATACAAAACATACAGATATTGGATATCAGACCAATTAAGTGCTAAGTGTCAGCCAAAACAAACATTTGGAAAGATGCATTAAAAAAAAAAAAAAAGGGCCAAGGTGCTAACATGATTCCAAAAGAGCCTTATTAACTGGGGCAATGCTTGCTCATTTGGGCTCCAAAAGCTCTGCCAGACAAGTAATATGTCTGAGAGAACAAGTATAACACTTGTTTTGTGTTACTTTTTCAGGTTTTAGTGATAGTCTAATACATTAGAGTGACATGTTTTACATTTTACTTTTCAGGTGTGCAAAAACATATATTTGTGAACATTTGTAAGATTATCTTACAGTTGACAAATGCATAAAAGAGCAATTTCGAGTATTTGGTTTTAAGAAATTTGGGGGGAAAAAATGCTTAGCACAAATCACAAATTTACATACAGTGATACGCGCTGCAAATATCTGCACAACTTCAAATCAAGAACTTTGTTTGGTATATATATGTGTATATATATAATATAAATTTTATATATATGTAGAAGTATATATATATATATATAATATATATAATGAAGTAAGAATTTTTATTGCCTACCCATTTCATCTTCAGAGCATCACTGCATCATTTTTCATTCAAGCAAAAAATTACATATATATATATGTGTGCGTATATATATATATATTCAGAATTTTTTGAATTCTGTGAATGATTCAAAGGGTCCATAGAAGAGACTTTTGTCCTGACAAAGCTTTTGTTTTTCTTGAAATGGCAATCATCACTGAAATAAAAAAGTATATTTGTACCTCCCTGCCATGTAAGCTTAAAACCAGAAAGGACAATTTTAGTAGCAACCAAGAGACAGACAGATAATCTTAACTTATATGGACTGATTGTTTGTGTCCCCCTAATTTCATATGTTAAAGCCATAACCCCTAATTTGAAAATATTTGAAGGTGGGGCCTTTGGGAGATAATTAGGTTTAGATGAGGTCATGAGGATGCGACCCCCACCATGATGGGATTAGTGTCCTTAAGAGGAAGGGATGCAGCTTGTTTTCTCTGCCTAGTGAAGACACAGCAAGAGAGTAACCATCTGCAAGCCAGGAAGAGAGTTCTCACCAGAACCCAGTCATTTGTCACCCTAATATTTCAGCCTTCTAGCATTCAGAACTCAGAAATAAATTTTTGTTGTTTAAGCCACCCAGTCTATGGGATTTTGTCATGGAAGTGTGAGCAGACTAAAACACTACCCTGCTGCTGGTCTTCAAAATTCTCTCTAGGCTTGAATATTCCCCACTTCGTTCAAGGATGGTCAGACAGGTAATTATTCTCTGTAATAACAATATGGAAACTAAATAACATAAAATAAGACATTATGGCAGCATCTAAAATAAGGAGATACTTTGGGGAGGGAGAAATCACAAAGAAAAGAAATATATATTACACATATAGATTTACAAAAGTAGGAAAGGGGAAATGAATAACAGAGATAAAATTAAAAATTAGGAAACAAGCAGAATTAAAATTCAATGGAAGCTATTTTAAAATTATCATTAAAACTTAAAATACTAGATAATGTGAGAAAAGATAAAATAAATGTACAAATTTTAAACCACAATTATATAGAACTTAACTATATATATATATATATATATATATATATATATATATATATATATATATATTCAGAAAGTATTTTAAGAATCAGAATAAAATGGAAGATTGTTAGAAAATGTAAATAATCAGTAGGATTTATAGAAGAAGTAGAGAATAAGACTAGACCTATATCCTTGGATGTAATAAAATAATATGTCTAATAATTATCTCAAATAGAATGTACCAAGGTCAGATGATTTTTTGGGTACATTTTTTATAATTTTCCTAGAATGGCTTTTTTAAAAAAAAATATTGTCCCAGTGAATAGACTAGGATACAAAATTTCTAAAACATTTTTTGAAGCTAGAAAAACCTCTGCTACTAAAAACCTGACCAAAGTAGTACAAAAAAATAATACGAAAGACAAATTTCATGTTTGAACATTAAAAGCAACATCTTAGTTTTTAAAAATATATATTACAAAACTAGTAAAACAATCTAGAAATACATAATGACAGTTTTTTCTGCAAATTCTCAGAAAGGGTAATGTGATCAGTCTATTAATGTTTCAATGTATTAAAATAATTTGTTTCATTATAGGTCAGAAGGAAAGAAAGATATAGTTATGCAATAGATTATAAAAGTTTGATAAAATTAAAAATATATTGATAAAAGTTGTTAAAATGTAATCAGGAGAATCATTTTCCTGTCATAAGGATATCTATTGGCATTTCCATTGTTTTGAAGAAACTTGTCTGCTATTGTATTAATCTTGACTATTTATCCAGTGTAATAAGATAAGAAATAAAATAATACAGCCATTTTAAAAAAAGAAGTAAAGCACATGTTCCTTATTTCAAAAAATGAGATGTTCTATCTTGAAAGGGCAAACATATTGATCCAAATGCCCTCTGGAATAATGATAGATCAGTTATTAGGCTAGTTTTCAAATAAGAATTGAAAAATCAATATTTCCCATGTTTGACAATAACTTGTCAGGTAGAGTAATAAAGAGTAATAAGAAGAATCACCTTTTCACAATTAACTGAAAATGTAAATTTAAAAAGATTATTTATGCAGAAATCTAAATCCCAGTGGAATTCAAGCTTTGGAAATTTCCCCAATTTTTTTTTTCCCCAAAGATACTTCAATTTTAAAAAATCCTGTGTGTGTAATAATGGAAGAATAATTTAATGAAGTGCTCAGTGAATGACATGGATGAGATCTTCTCTGTAGAGAGGAGCAGGTGGCCAGGTCTCACAGCTCAATTCACATGATGATGACATGGGTGGTGTGAGTTGTAATTAATGGAGTGTAAATGGCTCTATGAGAAGTTACTTCATGTTGCTAAAATATGCCATACATTTCCTAGGACATAGGTCTTGAATTTCTGACTGGAGAAATTCCAGATATGCAAAGTATAAATGTCAGAAATAAAGCTGATAAGATGCTAAATGTGTATTTTTCAAAAATACTGTTTATTCTTCACTGTGATTTTCTGCAGGTGCTATGAAAATCAGTTCAGTTGAAAAGTTATTTTGTAACAGACTTATTGTAGGATTTCCTGGTAAACAAGATGCATTATTGATTTTTTAACTTTTTAATGAAAAATCGGTGAATTTTGCAAATTCTGATTCTTTGTAAAAGATCTGGTAGAGCAAATACATTATTCAGCTTAAGTCTATAAATTTTAGCTTTTCAAGTAACAGGCTCTTTTTTCACCCACTTTTATACAAACCAAATTATTTTAAATACATGCAAAATTGATCGAATATCGGTAATCTATTTTTTCGTTGATTGATATTGTATATAGGGGAGGGGTCTTACTGACACATATCATGGTTGCCACAGAGTACAAGTATAGAGATTTTGGGAAGATAATACACAAGGAGAAAATATGCTGCCCTCTGAATTCTCATTTTTCCACAGTACATAGGGACATGAAGCTGTTTTGTAGATGTCATAGCCAAGATTTCATCAGAGGAGAGCCAGCATCAGCCAAAATCTAGGCATGGGGCCAGAGCACACCAACAGGAAAGAGCAGGGGAGAAAACGCTGCCCCCCCATTACATATTTATAGGTTAGCAGTCTCAAATGAACCAGGGAACACCTTGTTTCTCTATGTCACAAGATCCCTGGTCCAGAATCCTTGCTGAGAATATGCACAGTGAGAACCTAAGACTGCAGCGTACTTCGGCTCTGGGAACAGCTTGACCAGCTAGGAATTGTGACAGTAATTCAGCTAAGTCAATTTTTTGAAGTGCTTTAATAATGTAACATGTATTGTAGCCCTGCAAATGTGTATTGGTTGAAGTTCAGTCTTGTCTTCTACACTATATTATGTACCATATCTTTTGTGAGAAAATTTCCCTTTTCATTAATTTGATCTGCAGCTGTAATGAAATCAGAGTTTGGAAGGCACAGTGGGGGTGGGGGTCAAATTATATTTGATATGTTGGAACAATGCACATAATTTGTGGGCAGCAGGCCAACTATTGTGGACTAAATGGTTTGCCACTTTTCTTTCAGGCAGTGGGATCTAGTTCTCTTTCCCTTGAATCGTGGCTGGCCTGTGACCGCTTTGACCAATAAAATATAGCAAACATGACTCTCCCATCCAGGTCTTTACAAAGCTGGAAGCTTGAACCTCAGTCCCTTGGACCCTGGTATGCCATGCATGAAATGATATGGGGTGGCCGTGAGACTAAATGAAGAAGGACGTTTTCCAGCCATCCACATTTGAATTATAGGTATGTGAATGGAACTGTCTTGGAACCTTCAGATCAGATTAGTAGGAGTCAAATATGACTAAGTGACCAGAGTCAAAGCTATTGGGCTCAGAATTGCCTACCAAACCCTGCGCACATTCTCAACCCACAATATAATAGGATATGATAAAATGTTTGTCATTTTTAAGTCACTCAACTTTGGGGTAGTTTATTATACATGAGTTCATAACCAGGAAAAACTTCTCTTCAAATGAATTTCACATTTTTATACCATTTCAATAAAATCCCAAGTGTTTTTTATTGATAGAAACATCTTTCATGGAAGAAACACATGAAATACAAATAAAACAATATTGTAAAAGAAAATTAGTGAAGGGCCACAAGGCAACATACAGATGTATTCTAAACTTTAAATAATTTAGGAGAGTTTGATACTGGTGCTACAAAAAACAATCAAAGCAACAGAATTAAACCCAAAATAAAGAGATTTCAGTTTATATAATTGAATTTATGAAAAATTTGTCATCAGTAAATCATTCTTTCATGAAGTACCCTGTATAGCACTGTGCATGTGATAAGCATATCTAAATTGAATGAAACAAAGAACTAGAATAAAATGTAACTGAATATTAGATTGGAATTTTGTAATTATTTAAAAAGCATATTTGTTCATGCATTTTAATTTTCTAAACTAACTGCAAATTCTTGTGGGCAAAAATTGTATATTTATCTTTTTAAATCTCTCACAGTGATTATCAGAGTTTAATATTTTTTGTGAAAAATTTCATGCATTCTTGTAAATGCATATGTTGCTTCCAAAATATATTAATGCAGTTATTTAGTAACAATCTTGGCTTATATTATTAAAACTTAGACAATTTTCCCTAACTAATATGAGAAAAATTTGCATGCTATTAATTTTTGTTCTCTTAAAGAATCTTGCTTGCAAGAAATCAGAATATAGAAACCTGTTCTTCCAGTGAATATACTGTTATATAGTAAAAATGTATAGTTTCCCCTGAGCACGGGCTCATGATATTGTGAATTGACATTTTGCAGCATTTACCCCTTGGCTGCCAATTCTTTATTTTGCATAATCCTTTTTTTTTCTTACATAAAAACTGAAACAGGGAAATTTTGGGTTGCTATGCCCCTGTGGGATGACAGCATGATCGACATATGTGTAATAAATGCAGACTTCTAATGTACAGATACAGTCACACTTTCACACTCTGACATTTCCCCACACCCCAGACTTACATGTTGAAATGCTGAACAGTTACAGAAGGAAAAAACAATGCATCATGGAAAAAAGTACTATAAGAATAGATAACACTAAGTAGAGTTGCCGTATGGTATACCATTCACTATAATGACAGTTCTATCCGTTTTGGGTAGCTACCTAAAATATCAGTTAGTGTAGAAGGCAATATATTCATTTTGGAAGAAATTTAAACTTCTAGGCAATATTATAAACATTTGTTAAATCATAGAGATTGGCTATGTAGCATTTTAACTCAAAATTTTTCTTATTTTCCCTGACATGTTGGAAATAAAATTCCATTTTCTCCAAATTTCCACTGAATAATATTTCTAAGTTGTTGTAATGTGAATGCTAGTTGTTTAAGTGAATTTACATTTTATTAAGTTTATGCTAGCATCACTACTGCCCTTTGCCTCCTTACAAATAAAACAACAGAGTTAGGGGATAGAGGTGAATACGAGACACCTCATAGACATTGAACAATTCCTGAAGAAATAATTACCATTGAGAAAAGGTGATATACATGTATTCTGTCACTCATTTAGTTTCTTAACTGCAGCTAAGACTCAGACTCACTCATTCATTTACATACACAATTAAAATATTTATTAATTATTGCTACCCATAATTAGTCAATAAATGATAGGAATTCAAAGACAACATGGTTTTTGAGGCTGTCACAATTTAGTAAGAATTTAGACACATAAGATTTGTATATTCTAATAATATTATTTTGCTGAGGCTATAAATCAGATATAAAGAAAGGGACATAGAAAAACAGGAATGGAGGGATTTAATCTAACTATCTTTGCAGGGGCTTCCTTAGCAATATTAATGAGCTGAGCCTTGGGTAAAACTTCAATAGGGACACACACACACACACACACACACACACACACACAAAATAAAAGGTGTTCCAGAAAGCAAGAGCCGCCAGAAAAGACAACATTTAACCTAACTATGCTGAAAAACAAGGAGCATTGGGATCAATGCCTTGAGGAGATAAAGCTGTAATATTAACAGAAGTCAGGTGATGGAAATATGGGAAATTTCATCTTTATTCTGCACTGAATTTAATTTTTTAGTAGAGGTGTGACACTTTCAGATTAAGCCTTTAGGAAAAAAGCATTGATAAAAAACACAAAAACTTGTTGGGGATTGTGGAATCCAGTTATGGAATCATTGTACAATGCAGAACAGAGGTAACAAGTACAAAATTTAAGGTACTGGGAATTGGGGTTATACGAAGGGAACAAGTTACTGATGAGGCAAAATATTTAAATGTAATCAGTTGAGAATGTCATAAAATTATTAACTGAGAGGGAACTCGGGTCTGCGGGGAAAAGGACTAAATTTTCTTTGGGACATGCTCTGATGACGGTAACTGCATACTCTTTGGATAATTCGAGTATGGAGCTTGGGAAGGCAACCCATATATTCGGAAATCACAAAAACATGAGCATGGAAGTCATGTGAGGGGAAGAAATTGACCTGGAAGTGTTTGTGGGTTAAGGAGTGAAAGTGGGCATAGCTAAACCGAAAATAGTGGTGGACAGAGACACCTAACCAAAGGATTCAAGCTTATGGCTTGCATAATTCAGAGAAATACTAGGAGAGAGCTGTGCTATACAATCCAAGGAAGAAGTTTAAGATGGGAGATGGTAAATGCTTGGAAGAGACCAAACAGGTAAAGTTACAAAAGAGACACTAGGCTAAAACGTCAAGTGAGTCATTTGGTGATCTTTGAGAAAGCAGCTTTATCGGGGTTTTGAAATGAAAATCAAATGTCCAAAGGTTGAAGAGGAAGTGTGAAGTGAAAAAGAAGTTGATTTTAGACTACACATCCAAGTAAGTTGGAATTTATGAAAACAGAAGAGATCGATAGTGTGATACACAGTGGATCTGAATATATACTTTCCCAATAAAAGTAAAAGTTGAATATATTCTTACATCAAGGAAGTAGCAAATGAACATTAGTGTAATATTTGGTTTGATGTATTTATTATAAAATTACTCTAAAATATTTTGTGCTTATCTCTTATATTCTTATTATTTGGATCTGTAGTAAGTGTGGAAAGACATAACTCTAAATAAATATATACTTTGTGGGTCATATAAAACATTATTAAGCTGTTGTAATCATTTTTGACTTCCTTGAGAAATCACATTGTCATGTCATGTTGGTGGGCTGTTGGGATGACATTGGTTGGTCAATAGCTAGGAATAATTGTTTGACTTTTTCCTCATATATCTTTTTTATGGTAGGCATTAATTTTAAGTCCATGTAGAGGGAAAAAGAGGCTGCTTCGTCATTTTGGAATAAGAATAAACCTTCTTTTGTCATTGTTTGTAGCCACTCTGTGGCCTTTTATATCACTTCACAGATGTTATCTATAGCAATATATTTCTCTGCTTCCATATTAAATGAGTTCAACCAAGACACATTCATCCATTGCCACCTCCCAACATTAAAGTGTTTAATGCTGCCTAAAGCATCCTAGTCACGTGCCAGATACGAAGCAGTGAGGAAGTAAATATTTCAATACTGTTTATTGTGTCCTCGTTTTTCTGCACTCTGGTTGCATATTTATTTGTAAAGAAGACGTTCTTCTTTAGTACATATAATGTGCATCACAGAACTACATGGCTTTGCAGGATTTGTAGTGTGAGGTATCCACCCATGTAATTATGACTTTTCCTTAATGTTATTCCCATTATTCAGAAGATTGCTTTGTTGGACTGACGGATATCCACTGGTGCAGTGAAACTTTCTATTAGCTTTCTTAGAATTTCTACCCCTCAATGCATGCCTTGTCTGTAGGTTTAGCTTGTTCTATTATACTGCAGTGTATTTGCCATCCTGTGGTTTCTCGCTGTTTTGATCATTTTGAAGTACTGTAATGCTTTTCTCCCTGCTAGGACGTTTCTTATACTGTTTCATCATCAACACGATTTCTTGTACTCTCAGAGAAAGTAGGATCTCTCTATCTTATATATCTGCAACTATGAAAGTAATTTTAGAGCGGAGTTAACCACAGGTGTTCTGTGCACTCTTTCTGCTGGGTTGCCCAAAGAAGCATGGAGGGCACTACTTAAAGCTCATTGCTTGGGATTTTATATCTTCTTGGTTATGGAGTCATACAAGTCTCCATACAAGTCCTTGATAGTCTGTATGATGCTTTGCAATGATAAGGAAGATGGTGCAGTCTGTCTCTTCATAGAATAAGGCAAGCAGAAATTGATAAAATAAGAGTGAGTAATCACCTAATTTCATAATTGGTTAACAACAGTCTAATGATTCTATTATTATGAAACTAGGAGTTAGAAAGAATCTGCAGGAGGCTTATAGAAATGACTTTTTTTTCTCTTTAAAAAGGATGTTGGTTCTACTTTGTCTTACCTTACCGATGAGCAAATAAAATACCCTCTTTAGAATAATTTTGATTAATTATGGATGACCATTGTTTTAATGTTTGTTCTTGGTAAACATTTGCAAAGCATTTATCATCACCTGCTGCACCCAAGGTCTTTAAGGGGAATCCAAGCAAGTAAATGTGTTTGCTGTGACATTCTAATTATATTGTAATTAAATGTTGGGCTTTGGTTGGCTAAACTTTAAATCTCAGGTAAAATTAGCATATGGAAAGGAATATAACTTAAGTGAAAACATTTTTATTTTCTTAATATACACTGAAAAGAATATGCTCTTCAAACACACAAAATAGCAATTCGAATTATCTTAAGTGTTCACTATAAATGTGAGAAACCATACTGTAATTTACATTCTGTTTTATTTGTCTTTTTAGACAATAAATGTACAAACACTTTACTTTCTAAAACTGTGATGAAACATAATACTACAGGTAAAAATATACACATTGTATTTCATAAGAAATAAGTACTTAGGAAAAAAATGAGGGCTATACAGTCTTTGTACGTCTGAAATATTTCATCACCATCATAATGAAGAAGTGAAAGAAGAATTCAAATGAATATTGTGCTTATTTATAGGAACAATATTATTAGGTGTGATGTGTGTGGGAATATGAAATAGAAATAGAAAATCATTAGGAACCAGCATGCATTACCTAAAAATCAATCACATTTATAATACACAGTAATTTAGGATGCTTTTGTCTCATCAGTATTTCTCACAGTAACTTACATGTAATAAATCCTTCCTATTTTTGTGATTTGATGAAATGTTTATCATGTTAATGGTTGATGATTCCAAAGAATATAATAGGCACATTTTATTTTGATTTTAGATTTGTCTTTGATAATTCATGTTGACTCATGTTCATGTTTATCAAATATGTGTAGTTCCTCTTTGGTTGAAAATCTGCCTCACATTTGCCTGTTCCTCAATGGGATTTTACTGATTCATGTACAATTTACATGGAATTTTCATATTATAAAGAAATTAACACCCTTTCCTGCTGTTTTTACTGTGAATGCTTTCTGAATTTTGCTTGCCTTTTAATAGTTGTTTTTTGTTTGTTTTAGATTAGGTAATAGTAAAATCTGCAAATATTTTTCTTTCTGATATTTTTTTATCAGTTCAAAAGTTTTTAGTTTTTTCCATTCATAATTTATACAAATTTAATTTCTTTAGTTTTATTTTATTTTATTGTTTTAGCTTAATTCTTACTGAGTGTTGCTGCTTATGGTTCTTGGATGTCTCGGGTGCATTTCCTTCTCTTCATCCTCCTGCCACTACAGAAGGTTAGTCAGCCCTGACTCTTCCATAGATTATTGCATCAGTGACCCTATTCTTCCTCAGGCTCCAGTTTTACCTCTTTTAATCTATTCTCCATGCTTCAAACTGAGTGATCTATTCATTTTACTTTGATACTTATAATCTTTCCTGGTTTTCTAGTGCATAAGTACCCTTCGTCTCATGCCCTTGGTGATCACCTGCTGAGCTTTTCAACTTTGTTTCCCAGCACTTCTCTGCTGGCACATTTTACTCCACCAAATGGAACATCTCTTAGTCTCATGAATGTAATAAACTCTCTCTTCTGTGCATTTTCATTCCTACTTTCTGATAATTACCTTTTTCATGCTTCTTTGACCTTTTATACAAGTTAGTGCTTACTCAGTTTGTTCAACCAACATTCACTGAGGGCTATTTTGATTAAAATAGAGTTAGTATTTAATCTTCATAGCTAACAAGTCTGGTTGTGGGGGCAGAAAGTAAATACTACTACTACTAATAATAATACAAGTAGATCTGTAACTATAATTTGTGACAAATTTCATGTAATATGAGAGCCAATGAAACAGAATAACAAGGGATAAATAATTTATATTAGAAGAAAGTACAAAAACAGCATCTGAAAAAGTGGCAGTTAAATGTGGAATTGAAGGATTAGTAGGAGTTAACCAAGATAAGAGGAGAATATGCCTGTGATTCAACTAATCCTTCAGATATCACTCTTTGTAGGAAACTGTAACTGCCTAAGAGGCTTAAGTTCTGTGGTCATAGAAAACCTTCATCTTATCATAGCTGGTTCTTATCATAGTTGGTTACTAAGTAGTAACAGTATGTGCTTCTCTGTGTGACTCATGGATTTACTTTTTTCTTTTTATTTCTGGCTGAAGCTGCCACACTCTGCAGTCTGACTGTATACATATTCATATTGAGACCGGTTAGTTAGCATTTTGTTAGATAGACAGGGAGGTCCCCGGTGGAATAAACAAAAGGCAGCCATATCCTGAAACTCCAGGTTCTGGAATGGCTCTTTCACTCCAGGACAAAGATATAAAAAATGCACCTTGAGGTTAATAAATTATCTCATAAATCGCTTTTGGCCAGACAAAAGGAACAGATCTGATAGACAGGAATGGGTTCTTTACTCCCTTTAGGGTGGGCAAACAGGACAAACCTGATAGATGAATTCCATTAGACGGCACTAGCTCCCTTCTCCAAACTGGCAAGGGAAGGTAATAGCTTTTGCCTCAGTCCCTGGACAACCCGGTCGGGACCCCATCTCGTTCCGAGAGCTGCGACTCTTTACTCTTTACTTTTAATAAACTATCCTCTTCTACAACTCCTCACCTCTCTTTCATCTGTGCTTCCATTCTTCAGTTTCACGAGACATGATACTGGCATAAAGAAAATATTCTATGTCAATATCACTTCCCACATGGAAGGCTGTCATATCATCGAAACCTATTTCAGAACCATGTACTTATGTATAAGAACAGGGTAATATGCCTTTAATTCTAATAGACTCCAACTAGCAATCGACCAATTTCTTTTCCCAGAAAGCACTACCCACAACCATTCCAAACTTGCATCTTTTTATAGCATGAAAATCTTGTTGCCATTCAGGTACTTAATACAGAAGCATTGACCAGATAACCTTCCTGAATTCTGAATGGTTATAAGCAAATGCAAACTTTCCTATTTATCACTGGTCACTGGTAAAAGCCTGAGACCTCCTCGTCCCTGCATTCACAACTCCCGGCTAGTCCCCTGTTTATCTAATCCTGAATGGATACATTTAAGCTACACTAATAAGATTTGGCTCTACAGATACATTCTTTTATAAAGCCTCCATGACCTTCTTGCTGTGAACATCTTCCTGTATTGTATTTGTTGTTCTCTGAATCCAGTTTGCTCTTCCTTTCAAAATCTGAATGGCTTAATCCATCACTGCATTCAAGTGTCTGCTTGAATGTCATCTCCTTGACGAGATTTTTCCCTGACCACATGATTTTCTATAGCACTCTCTGTCATCATCCATTCCTTTTATTTTTCTTCATAGCGGTAATCCTCACACTCCAAAGTTGATAGGATGAAGTCAATAGGTAAAACCCAGCATCTTTTGGGACGTGTGTTGCTTATCCCTTAATAAAAATGCGCTCTATATGCTTAACTGAGAAAACACTACCACTTGTCCAATGAGAATTTTCAACGTTACCTTCTTAAGATTCATAACTACCTTAAGCAGTTGTTTATTATGTTTCTCCAAAGTCTTTTCATCATATTTCTCTAAAGTCTTTTCAAACACAGTGTGGTGTGCATCTGGTACTTCCAGTAGTTCATTTCCCAACTGTTGGAAGATGATGCCCTCCACCAGGCAGACCAAAGCACTTTCTCAAATTTTATGAGCCTCCTGAACAAGTGAAGGCTATTTCCCCTTATTCTTCTCCACAATAGGGTGCTTACTTGTATGCATTTCTTAAATCTAACTCTGGCTCTCTACCAGGCAATTCAATTTTCTGAATTTGGTGAACTGTATATCACTCTACCTTTGTTCAGTATTTTTTAACTGACATGAATTCTAATATTCCAGACTTTTAGGCACGGACACAGTCAGAGACGCATATAGACTCCAGGAAATGGATACAGTACCATAAATGAATGGTTCTATAATAGTGTTTCTTATATTATTGACCACAGGCCTGTAGGTCTGTTGGATTATTTAATAAAATGTCTTCTAAATCTCTCATGCTGCTCATCTCACTTCCCATTCTAGAAAAGAACACACTCGTCCTAGTGTGTTGCTTTTCCTTCATCTTCCAGTTTTATTCCTCTGGCATCAGTAAATCTGCAAAATCACAACTCTCTATACTTAGAGCTCTGGGGACTCTCTCCAGAGTCTTTTGGCTGTGAAGTTAGCAATCCTCTCCAAGAGTTTCTTTATTACTCTCCGATAGTCTGCTGAGCAAACTGTGCATATGAAAAAGTAAGTAGGGAGAATACTGCTCTCTTGTTTGTTTTAGGTTTAAGGAGGCTCAGATTTAGGGCTTCCTTCTGACCCTCAATTTCCTTTGGAGACTCTGGGCTTACCACAACATTAGCAAGATAGACATACCGCTTAGTACTCTGGCCAAAAAAAGGCAATGTATGGAAACAGGGGAAGTCTGTTATTAAAAAAATTAAGGACTGAAATTTATTGTTTCTTAAGGTCCACTGTCAAGGACGGTTTTTCTCTTCTCTTATGAATATACTCAACAACAGTTGTTTCTCTAGCCTTGGAGAGATAGGCTATGTAGTTGGCAGATCTTCTGTTGGATGTACCTCAGTTTTATTAATTAGAGTTGAGCCAATTGTTGGGGTTTGGCTCACTTTTGCCCAAGGTTGCAGTCATGTTTCCTAAAAGTCATGTCTCATGACTTTTGCAGAGAAGGACTACATTTTCTTCAAAACTGGGCTGATGTGCCATAAAGCACTATCACTCTTTCAGTAAATCTGCTTCCAACCAAAAAAAGCATGAAAATTTCCAATTCCAATAGTTATTGGCTTAGATGCAAGATGCTATTACTATTTCAGTCATCCTACCTGGTTGTTAATACTGTATGTAGTTTGTGTGTATGTGTATGTGTGTATTTGAGGGGGCGGGAGAGAGAGAGAGAGAGAGAGAGAGAGAGAGAGAGAGAGAGAGAGGTTTTCTGTTTATTCATATTTTCATTTTTCTTTTTTCATTATAATAAATTATAGCAATAGAATGACTGCCAGGTGGAAGCCGAAAGTGGTAAGCTCTTTGGCACTTGAGTAGTTTAAGGTGGGTGAACCAAAATTAGTCCCATTAGTATTCTTTGTCCTTGCCTTGTATGACTCAAATCATTCTACAGCATCACCATTGATAGAATTTCCTTTATTCTATGTAAAATTTACTTTTATAGGAATAGATCATCAAAAAACAAAACAAAACAAAAAAAAAAAGCAGGAAAAATTTCACCTTCCCTTTATTTGGTCATAAAGTAGAATTGTTTTTTTTTTCTCGGAAATTTCTACTCTACCAAATACTTGCTCAGAGCCAAGAAGTCAGTCAAGCTAAGTTTGCTTCTGCTTAGTGTTCTATCTTCTGGATTGGGCCCTCTGGATTCTACAAAATTCACCTAGTCATCGCAGTTGTTGAAGAATTTCTATCCTGTAACCCAGGGTAATCCCAAGTTCTTCCTCTTTGCCACTCTTGCTCTCTATCCTTCTCTGTCCCTGCTCCTCATTTTTTCCCTAGTCCTAAAAGATAATTATATTAGTTCATCAAGCACAGCTTCAATAATTGTTCTATCACTTGTCATGCCTGCATTTTTCCAGAGCTCCATATGGGGAGAGCCATATTATGATGTCCACTTGAACCCTCCCTGTAGTTTGACCATTTAATTATTTCCTGGAATAATTGAGCTTACAAAATTATTTTTAACTAAAAAGTAGTTCAAATATATAGAAAAAAACAAAAAATATCAAATACATTCTTGCATAAATTCAAAAATTCTCTCCTGCTATTGCCTGCAGAATATTTTCTGGTGGGATCACATTGTTATGCTCACACAATTTCACGTGCAAATTTAGGTCTCACACTTCTTATTAAAATATTGATTCTCATACGTTCCAGACTCCAAAACAATCACCAGAATGGAAACCTCCATGAAAATAGTAGCTGGTCTATTTGGTTCACCAATGCATGTCCAGGACAAAAACAGTGGTAAATATTAATAAGTAAACGAGAGAACCATGCTTATCTTTCCCTACTTTCTCTCCCACTTTTCAATAGTATGTTTTTGTTTTTTTTTAATTATCTAGTTAAAAAATAAAACAAAATGTTTATGGCCTATTTTTGTCCTGTATTTTTCTTATGATTAATAAGAACTAATATTGACTTGTCATAGTGTGCCAGGCATAGCATTAATCAATTTACCAATATCTCTTTTAATTATCATCACTATTCTATGTGGTGTTAGGTGTGTTATTCTCATCTTCAGAGGCATAAATCAAGATGTATAGTGACTTGCTCAAGGTACATACTATCAAACAGTTTGAAACTCGCAAGTTTCAAACACAACATGCCTGATTTATAGGCCTGGATTCCTATTATATTACCCTACCACCCACACTTGCATACAGTGTATTATTTGATTTTCACTGAGTCTGTATGATAAATACCATTAGCAGTATTTCATAGATACAGAAATGGAAATTTAAGGGTTAAATGACATGCTTAGGTCGATAACAAATTGGTGGTTGGATTTTGTGTATAACTCTGTTCCATTTCTACTCCGACCATGCTGCCTAAGTTGGTAATGAGCCCATCAAAAAGTGGGTAAGCCCTGTGTAGTCCAGGTAAATGAATTCTTTTAACTCCATATTATACCTTTGCTCATCCCTCTTTAGCACGAGGATGAGAAAATAATGCAAGTTTACTCTCTTCCAGGTAAAATGATATGGAGAAATGAGACGAGAAGAAACTTACAATGTTAAGGGTAGAATTAAGTGCCTCGCAGGGAGCCCTTATACAAATCTTCATTTAACAAATGGGAGGAAGAACACTGATGGAAGAAAGCAAAAGAAAGAGGAACTATTTGGTATGTGTGGAGAATACCTTATAGAAAAGAAGGTGGAAACTGAAGGAACTGAAAGGTAGGTAAGGGAATCTGCTATGTACAGAAAGTGCACAAATTGCTTTGGCTGCAGCTCAATTAATAATGGAAACAGCATACTCAGAATAGAACTAGTCTTAAATTACTGCAAATTTCCTCCTTTCACTCTGCATTACAGAACCAAACTCTTTGACTTCTCTCTATCAAAATGATTTTTCTTTTATTGTGAAGTTTTTCAGTGTTTTTATTTTTAAAATATCATCTTTATGACCTAGAAATAATGTCTGGGCAGATTTTATGTCTAAATAGAAAATCTGAGTGGTAGGATGGTGAATATCAATCTCTGTGGATGTTTATTAAATGCTAATAGGTGATGGTAATCCAAATTTTGAACATCTTTTGGTGATTGTCATGTGATTGGAATTTTATTTTGACAAAGACAGTTCATGCTTCTGGTTGCTGATTAATAAGCCTGTGAATAACTCTAAAACTAAACACTAAAAGATTAAACAGGAAAAGGAAATAAGTATCAAAGGCTATAGATAAAATTAAGTATGGGGCATATAAGAAAAGATCTACACCTTAAGTTTTTAAAGCATGTTTACCCTTATTTTTTCTTTAAAAAAGTTTGGACTAAAATATATCTATATACATATATATCAGAGTAGAATATTTATTATGATTCATTAGAAGATTCCAAATGAGTTCTTTTTACAAATTTTGTTTGCACTGCTTTTCATAAACTCTTAAATGAAAGCTAGACATGAGAGGATGTGCTAATCTATTTTATTTGATTTCGTTTGAATAGAAGACAGGGCTTCTTTAATTCTTTAAAAAAAAAAAAAAAAAAGAATGGTCCACCACTGCAGTGTACACCTGAAACTGAAGCGAAATAATAATGAATGTTAACTATAATCTATAATATATATATAGTCACAGGATGTGGAGTACAGCATAAGGAATAGTCAGTGGAACTGTAACAGCTACATACTATGTAGATTTGGGGGAGGAGGATTTAACTATTACATTGTTTTGTACACCTGAAATTAAAAAGAAAAAAAAAATCAAAGAAAGAATAAACATAGGTTATAGAATTGCAATTTAATAATACCTCTTCTGCTTGCATATCCTACTGAAAGTATTGGCTAATTATATTTTACATGAAACAAGAATATAATATCCAATGTTTTGACAAGCAACAAATTGCACATTAGTTAGTTGTAAATAAATTTATTACAAACAGTTGTCCTTGTTTGTAGATTCTCCTTTCAAACAGTAAATTAATTTAAGGCTCATCATTCACAAGAAATGTATTATAATATCAAAGCAATAGTTATGAAAAAAACAGAAACAGAGACCAAAGCATACCTACTAAATAGCAGAAGAAATCTGATATTGCAACTAGATGAAAGAAGAAAGTATGTGAAGTCTATGAAATCAGCATGGTGCCTTCTGGTAATCAGATTTTCAGTCATGATTAATTTGGCTCGATTATTTTGCTAATAATGTTATCTGTGCTATCATATGAACATAATATTGGTTTCCACGGAGAAATGTAAATTACAGAATGTTAAGCATTTTTTTTTTTTTCTTGAGGATTCTTTCATTGTCAATTAATTGGTGGGAATGTCAGCTATTTTAGACTTCAAGATGCAGTGGGATGGCTCTTGAAGTATATTTACAACAGTGGGTATATGGGGATCCTGATTTTTTTTTTTTACAAGATTTGAATAACCTAACTGAAATGCAGAATTCACCTGGTAACTGCCAATTTTTATGGGTAATTATTTAGTTTGTGAAAAATGGCACAATTCTGTTATAAATATTTCCTATATGTGGATGAGTCAATTTTTTTTCTGATTTTCTTAACAATTGGTATTATTAAAATGCTTTTTAGTTGCCAGAAGTTGGGTTAAATGTTTAACATACCCCTTCATATTTAATTATCCCAATTACCTCCAGAGGTAGGGTTAATAGCCTTATGTTAAGAATGAGAAAGCCAAAGTTTGGGCAAGTGAAATAATCCAGCCAACTTCACAAGAGATAGTACCTGTATAAATTTCGAACTTGAAGGAAATGTGGATAGATGTGCTCATTGTCCTAGGTGAGGTACCTTGGGAAGTAGACACTGAGACAGAGATCAGTAGGCAAGAAGATTACTAGACAGTGTTCCTGAGGACACTTTGGAAGAGAAGGGAAGAAAGTGGGAGAGTCCACAAGGAGAATTTGGGCTAAGATATGTGCTCCAGAGGCATTTGTTCACTCTATACAGAGCTCTGAAGTCCACATGGCCTTTCAGAGCTTTCTCAAATTTGAGAGAAGAGGATATCCCATTACACCTCAGTGTCATTCAGTCATGGACTGTGGGCTGTTCTGGAAAGGGTCATGGACTTGGGCAGTAAGGCATCTTTAGTGGACGTGATTAGGTGATTCCCGAAGAGGGTGGAATAGTACTGCAGGCTCAGTGCAGGGGGTACTCCTAGCAGTGGGGGAATAAAATGCCAGTCCTGAAGGAGGATTTTGGCAACCTCATAACATCCACTCCCTGTGTATATATACCATATATATATATATAGAAAGAGTAATGTCTGTTTAAAGCTCTTGTACTGATGAAGCTCTGATTCATATTAGAAATTAGTATGTGACAACAGGAAAGTAAATTTATTAAAATACACTGATACTGTTGTCATGGTTGGAAGCTGATTACTGAATTTGTACTGTTCTTAATTCAGAGTTTAAAATAAGGACAATGGCTTTCACATATTAAACAAGTAACAGCTTGCTACAGGCACTAAGACATAGTAGAATTCTATCTTTAAAACTCTAAATTATGTAAATTATACTAACTACAAATTGACTCTATTTCTTGCTGCTATCCCTTTCTTGTTCATAAAACAATAACAACAATTAAAAATTGTTTTAATTTTTGGTTCATATGTCTATATATATATACATATATATATATTCTTTGATTGTATATAAATATGAAATACCAATAAAGAATTAAATGTAACTTTAATTGCACAGGGTATTAGAAAAAACATCATTTGTATTTTTCAATATAGAGACAAATTTTTTATGATAGTCAAATTACTATTTAAGTCTAAAAAGAAATATATCTATATATATATGAAGAAGTATATATAATATATAATGTATATGTAATATATATATTATCAATTTCAAAGATAAATTATGATTTGAAGAATATAAATATATGTAATGTTAAAATCTCAGATGTAACATATATTCTAGACATGCCCTTAGACGCAGGTGAATGAGAACAAAGATTATTTTAGTTATAATGGGTAATAATGAGAGTTAGCAATAATAAAAAATGGCTCTGTTTGCTTGCTATTTCCAGTTCAAACTACTGTATGCCCTCTGGAGAAAGGTTGAGAAAAAAATCTACTTATAGTCAACTGACCAGATTTTCAAGGTAGAACATGGTGTTTGCGAACTTAAAAAATACGTTTGAGAACAACAAGAAATGTTTTAAAACAGGGTAATGTTTTATAAATATAAATTAGAGATCATATTGTGGGTAATTTAAAATGTTTAATTTAAAATCTTAATAAGTTCTTGCATTAATATAGATCCTGCAGATTTTATTTTTGCCTTAGAAATCAGCACTGTGAAAGAGAACTTTCTGGCTAGTCTAGCTTTAATTTTACTTTGCTTCATTTAAATTCATTTTTTATTTTAATTTACAAATCCACATGTGGCTTGTGGCTACCATACTTGACAGCACATTTACAGATCTTTTCTGTCAAAGACAAATGTAGACATTGTAATAGTAGCAATAGAAACAGGAAAGTGACTCACATGCTAAAGAAACTATTAAGTTAGTAAAATATTGTGGGTTCTAGATGAGCTATGTAGATTCACACTGCACTAGGGAGCTCATAAGCGTACAGATGCTCCTTGGCTTTTGATAGGGGTATGCTGTAATAAACTCATCGAAAATTGAAAATATAAGTAAAAATTTCATTTAATACACCTGACATGCTGAACATCATAGTTTACCACAGCCTACCTTAAACACGTTGAGAACACTTACATTAACCTATCTGGCAAAATCATCTACTGCCACTGCCCAGCATCATGAGACCGTATCATACTGCATATCACTAGCCTGGGAAAACATCAAAATTCAAAATTAGAAGTACCGTTTCTACTGAACGCGTACTCTGATTTTGCAGTTGAAAAATCGTTAAGTCAGACGATCTCTACTTCAGTAAGACAATGCAAGAAACGGCGTTATGACACTACTGAGCACTCGGAGGCACTGATTTGATAACACATAAGAAACACGAAAAGAAAAGCCACATTGTGTAAAATAAACATACCAGGTTAAAGGATCCTGACGTTGACAAAACAAGAAGATACGAATTGCTTGTTTGTCCGCTCTTTATGTTCCGGTGAATAGTGTCAGGGAGCCAGAAATAAAGGTCTCACGTAGTATGTGTGTTCTCAGACAAGCAATCCTACAGTATTTCTACTTTGAGTGTGTCTCATGAACATGATAGGCAGGAAGCCATGACAACTAGAAATATACGAACGGCATCAGAGAGAGAAAAGCTAAGCCACTCTACGGCTATGATAAATACTATTTGCATGTTTCTGGTTTACCTAAATTAAAGCTTTCAAATCCATTTGTCTGGACTTCTTTATTTTTTAATTAATGCTTTTTTTTGAAAAATAAGCATGCATCCTAGAAGATTGGGGGAAGGAAAAATTTTTAAAAAGACACAGATTAATGCAGTCTTGCATAATATTCTGTTTTCACTAATAATTTCTAAAGAAAAAGAAAGCTACAAACAAATACAATTCCAGTTGATATTGTTTACTCTACCAAGGTAATGCATATTGCACACAAAACCTTATGTATTATAATAAAATCAACATTTACATGACTGTTAACTAGAGTTTGAATTACATTATTTCTCAGTGTAATTAAACAAAGTCTTGATAGACCTTAAACTCACACTTACAAAACTAAAACTAACAAAGGAAATAGATCAAACATGTAGAATTCCCACAGAAATATTTCTCCTCTCTCTCCAGTCCTTGTTTTCCTCCTAGTATCCCCGAATTCAAAGCAATGTCTTGATCCATTGAGTCCTATGTTAGATAAGGCTAATTCCTGATACAACAGGAGCCCAAATCAGTTTACTTTTAAAAGGATTATATTTTATGTTATATGTTATACGAATACTTTGGAGACTACTACTATAGTATTTTCAGTTTAGAGCTGAAGTAAAATAACAGTGTACAAATTAAGAAGTATAAAGTTTGCTCCACGTGTAGAAACACTGAGTTCTTTGTGTGAAGACTGTTGACCTAGATTTTGGGTCCTCTCTTAACTGGAGGACCATCCTACACTGCCCATTCTTAACTACAAGTTTGCTTGTTTTCATCAGAATCCTAGAACTGAGTTTCTGATGAAGAACCTCAGTCTATGACCCAATATGTTAGGAAATCTTTACCTGAGAAGAAACACATTTTATCATTTATGTGTCGCACAGTGGAAGTGTACTAGAGTGATTAAATATCAGAACTCTGAAGTCAGTTTGCCTGGGTCTGATTTCAGCATCCTTTCTTTAATCATACTAGTTTTCTCTGTACATATTGGATGCTGTAATCTCACCCACTTCATAAGGTTGTTAGAAAATCACTTAGCAGATTGCCTGGCACACAGTAAATCCTTGATAAATGTTAGCCGCTATCTTTATCATCACCATCACCATCATTATCATTCTAATCTTCATCGAAGCAATTTTTAAGCCACTTTAGCTCATAACAAAGGTCTTGTTGACCATCTCAATTACTTTCAACAATTTGGCAGAGCATAAGTAGAAAGAAAGAATTTCATACAGGTGGTTTTACAAAAAAAAATTATATACTAAAGTTTTTCTGTTACATTTATCTATAATATTTTTTCATAGGGCAACATCGGTTTGTCAGTAGAGGTTCTATGGATAGCTTACTGCTGAAATTTATTTCTCATTTCCCTCAATTAGCTTTTCATACATATTTTCAGCATCTCAAATTTCCCACTCCAATGTTGGAGGCTATACCCATCTTCAAAACTGTCCTTTGGGGAAGTTTGGCAGAATTACACCCAATCATTGTTCCCTGAAAATGAGCACTAAGCAGGATAAAACGTCACCTCAAGAGAATGATGAAAATCTTTTCTCAACAAACTTAAGAGGTTAATGAAAGAATGTGCATTAAAAAAAAAAAAAAATCATCAAGAAAGGCAATATGGCAGAGTTCAAAGTTTAGGCTTAGGAACCAAAATAACTTGGCTGGGATCTTAGCTCCCCATTTACTAGGTATGTAGACCAGTCAGGACTGGGTAATCACAAACACATACCAAATTTTTCTTGATTTAAAATAACTAAGTTTATTTCTCATCCACATCTTACATACCTTTAAGGGTTTGGAAGGGCACTCTTCTCCACATCTTTTTCTGACCCAGGCTGACAAAAGTTCTGCTTGATACATCCCCACTGGTTACAGAAGCTCGTAAGAGAGAACATGGTAAATTTTTGCACTGGTTCTGAAAATGTATGCCCAGAAGTGACAGGGCCTTCTATTTACATTGCATTGGATGAGCCAAGTTACTTTGCCATATTGGAATTCAACAAAAAGGAAAAATAAAATTCTTTTAAAGAAAGAGGGCTCAAATAATTATGAAGTAATAAGATAGTCTGCCGTATTGGGTAACTATGTAGCAACAAGAAACAGGTTTATCCCTTGAGTTTTCTTTTATCAGTTAAGTGGAAATAATAATAAAACCTATTTCATAGTGTTGCTGGGAGGACCGCATAAAATAATACTTTTAAAGCATACTCAAAATAACTCATAAAATAATACTTTTAAGAGTTTTATAAGGACATGACAAGTGTTAAAGGTTTTTGCTATTCAGATCCCATGTGAAAAAAAATCATAATTAAAAAACTATGGCTTCTAAAAATAACTAATTGTTTAATAAATATTTCACAAGTGAGAACTGATATTTGCAACATTGTTTTTGATGTAAAATACATAGTATTATTATAATTTGATTAATAAGACATTTGGTTAAGATTGATCAAATCATGGCTCAAATATAAGGTCTTCTGACTCTAGATAATAAGACATGTAAAATTTGGAGGGTGAAGGATCTTCAGACATTTTGTGGACCAAAACTGAGAAGAAAGCTATGGACCATCTATCCAGAAAAATGTATATATACAAAATTTTGCATAAAATTTCAAAATGTACTCACAACCTGGTCTGTAGTATTTCATTATAGTAGCACACACAGAATAAATACCTTACATATGTGTATTGGGGGTGACAAAAAAAGTATACACATGACTTCTATTCATCTTTTGTTATCAGTATATGTTATTACAATTTTCATACAGTTTTATCCTTTCCTAAAATGTGTACACATTTTTGGCACCTTTTGTATATGTCTGTGTGTGTATATACATATATATATTTGACATTCAATATTATTCTACATCAGCTTCAGGTGTACCACACAGTGGTCAGGCATCTACATAGTCTATGAAGTGATATTCTCTGATAAGTCCAGTGCCCATCTGGCACCCTGCATAATCTTTACATTATTAATTATATTCCCCATACAGTGTTTCACATCCCTGTGACTATTTTGTGATTACTAATTTGTACTTTCCAATCCCTTCACTTTCTCCCCTATCCCCCAACCCCCTCCCATCTAGCAACCATAAATTTTGTCTTTGTATCTCTGAGCCTATTTCTGTTTTGTTTGCTTGTTTATTCTGTTCTTTAGATTCCACATATAAGTGAGATCATATGGTATTTGTCTTTCTCAGTCTGATTATTTCACTGAGCATAACATTCTCTAGGTCCATCTATGTTGTTGTAAATGGTAAGTTTTCATTCTTTTTTATGGCAGAGTAATACTCCATTGTATAAACGTACCACAATTCCTTTATCCAATTATCTATTGATGGGCATTTTGGTTGTTTCCATATCTTGGCTATTGTGAATAGCGCTGCAATGGTCCCTTGACATATATTCCAATAAAATTGACTTTATTGTTTATTAAGCAACTCTTTCATATGATCATTTATACTCAGAGCCTTCTCATTTCCTTCACCCTAAATTTCTCATTCTCTGACTTCTTCAATTCTTAATTTCTTCTCGTACTCTATCCTTCCTCCTCACTACCCTATTGTTATAAAGCTGATCAACCTGACTTTGACCTCCAATTCCTGAAACTCTTTCCAGTTTAACAGTTCATTAATAATCCTTACCACCAACCTCATCACCTCTGCCACTATGGGCTTACATTCTTCCTGTGGGCTGTGGACATCTCAGTTAAAAAGCACAGAATAATACCCATAGGTCCTTCAGTTTCTAAACTTCTCTTTATTCTGTAACTGCATTGTAAATATGCATTTCTAAAATTACCCAAACACTTGTTTCCTTTTCTCCTGGTTCTAGAATGTGGAATTCAATGGAGAATAACTCTCTTGATTGGCTTGACTAGCGTCTATGCAATTTTGCAGGACCTATCTTGTATTGTGAATGCATGTTATCGTGTTCACCTCTGATTTTAGCCTGTGACCTTTTCAAGGATAGTTTACTATTTTACTCATTTGTCTGTGTTTTTTATTCCTGTAATCAACATAGCAGATAGAACATAATCAATAAAAAATTATGAATAAATGTAGGAAATTAAAGCTGACTAATATTAAATATAGCCACCAATAAGTTATACATATGTGTTCTGGCATATAAACTATTAAAAACATATCTTCAGAAGCTCATAATCATGTGATGGGCTGGATGAAAATTTAAGCAGTTGAGAAGAGATAATATTTTCACTTAAAAGACTATCTTGAAGACTTTCGTCAATTTGTTTAACTTCCAGGAACCTCAGTTTTCTCACGTAGTCAACAGAAACAAGTAATATTAAATATGCCATTTGGTTCTTATAAGAATTAAATTAGATTATACTTTGCACATACTTTCTATAAGAATTAAATTAGATTATACTTTGCACATACTTTCTGTCAAGTCCCATGTAAATGTACAATAATGTAAATCAATTTTTTTTTTACATTCTGCAGAAACCGTCTGCCTCCTGAGTTTAAATATTTTTGTTATTATCATTTTTCTAACACTTATGGATTTTCTGTCATCTTCTCTTCTTGCTGAATGGAAGACACAAATAGTGGACACTGAAAGTGTTTGTCGCCAAATTTTGAAGATCTGTAAGTAGAATTTTAAGAAAGCATATACAGAAAACAAAATATGACAGGGGAATTATACGCTTTGTAACACGGCTTCAAAAATACGTCAGGAAAATATAAGTTTAGTAAAATAGGCCTATACGTTCAAAGGAGTGGCTATTTTAATACTATGTTTTAAAGAAATTTATAGAAATAGCTCATATGTGAGAAAATGTAATCCCTCTTATGTTGCAAAGGTTGCAGAATCTTTACACAATGTTGTTAACACAAATGGTTTTATTACTTAGAGCTCCAAAGGACTATTTTGTTATCTTCCTGGGTACTCCAAAGCTCATAAAAAATATTAACATATCTATTTCTAACTATCCTATATTTTCAAAGTTACAAAGAAAAACCATTTCTTTGTTTCAGGGGTTAAATAAATTATTCATACCTTACAAAAGAATTTAAAAATAAATGACTGAATCAATAGCTGATGTGATAAAACTGCATAAGTAAGTTTTATTTTGATATATTTTCACTCTATCTAAATAATAAAACCTGCTTAAAGATACAACCTACCATTTCATACTGTCAGGAATTTTGAGAGGCTATTGTTATAAGTTTGCAATAGCTTTCTTTAAAATATGTTTAGAGAATTCAACTTAGGCAAATTTTAATGAGACATATTCTAAATTATATATTTTATCCATACATTTATATTTTATCCACAAGTGTAAGCTTAGTAGGTATGTAGCTATTTAAAAGAAAACATAGTTATATAATACATTGCTTCTCACATTTTGGTTACAGATGAAAATATAATATACTCACCATATTGGAATAATTCTCAGATTCCTTGTTTACCCTTTAGGGTACTACAAAATAACTATAATACATGCAAACAGAGAAGGTAAGGGAAAATGCAGTAATGACTTCTGTGGTAACCAACACCAGGTGAACTTACATAATTTTATGCATTAAGTTTAAAAATATCAAAGTTCCTCAAAGTTTCAATCAGCTCAATTTCCTATGATTTTATCCTTTTACAGCAGCAAAAATGACACTGATTTTAAGACAGATGTCTCAACACAATGTAGGTGAAATAAGTCAAAACAGTAAGTCAAGAGGCAAGCACACACATTGCTGATTTGTCACTATCTGTGTGATTTGGGGGAAAAATATTTCTGGCCTTTTCTCTTCAATTACAAATCAAAGAGGTCATTTATATTTCTAATGATCGACTCCTTGCTGTACAAGTCTATCAATATTTTGGTAATTTCATACGTCAGAAAGTTTTTGGTCATCTATGTATTGGGAAGTTGTCAAAAACATACATCTTGTTTCATGACTATTTGTTACAATAGAAGGTGATCAGTGACATAAGTGTAAAGGAGGAGAATAGAAAGGTAGATACTCTGAAAATACCGTAGAGGGGAAAGTCACTGTGAACTCAAGGGATCTGGGAAAAATAACTTAGTGTTTGAAGACCATAAAACGTGGCCTCAATTAGCACTATGAGTTTTGACAGTGAACTAACTACTTCACCTCTCAGATCTTTATTTCCCTGACTTTAAAAGTCAATATTATGGTATCTAATAGAGATATATTATATTATATTAATATATATGTTATATAATATACATTATATATACCTAATAGAGCTATGTATTATGCATGGTGTTATTCTCAATATGTGTGTGTGTATTCTTTTACATTGTGCAGCAGATGTTGCCTCTACACACTCACTATTTGTGTTTTATTTTAGTTAGTTTAGTTTTTGTTTTAGTTAGGCTATTATTTGATTCATCATGACAATTGCAGAATGAAGGGAACCATTTATTTATGCCATGAACCCATTAATTTTTATTTTGAACATCTAAGCTATATTCAGGACTATTGCAGGTACTATGGAAGATGCAAAAACTAACCCCTTAAATGACGTAAGTCATGAAAACTACCTCTAGGGGTAGTTCATTTGACTTTCTTTGAAAGTCAATAAGAGAGTGTCTTAAATTAGATTGCTATATAGTAAATTATCTCTACGTTAACTTTAGAGAGATTTAGCCACCTTAAAGAATGGGATAATTGTATTTGCAAGTGGCTTGAAATACATAGACTTGTTCAGGATTAAAAATGATCATTGAGATAATTGTTATTTCACATACGATTTTATTAGTTATAATTTGACATTTGAAATGGGTATTTGAAGGATGAAAGATGAATGTGAGTAGTGGCACTAAGGTTATATCAAAATTTAGCCTTCATGTCCTTTATTATTCCATCCTCCTGGGCATGGAAACTGTCTTCAGGGCTGACATTTCCTATGCAATTTATACAGTACTCTATTCTTAAGATTTATTTATTAAAGGCCATGCATGAAACCACATAAATTTGGTCTCTTTAGAAGTCAGTCAGATTGAGGAGGGCAGTTAAAGGAATAAATGTCATGTGGTAAGTTTTAGAAGGGCATTGTCCCTGAGAATAAATAATTTTTAAATTTATGGTTATGACTATGCTTTCCACTCAAGGTTAGATCCTCTCTCTCTCTCATTTTTGTAAATTCAGTTATAATTTACAAATATTTTCTGATATGAAGTGCTGTCCATAAGCATGGTTTGGAGTGATCTTCTACCTGGTCCATTTCCCCCAAATCATCTGCTTTCTTATTTGCTTGACTGAAGAAGATTAAGGAAGCTGTAAGGTCTTCTTAGTTTCAAAAATTCGATACAGGGTGGGAGAAGCTCAAGATAGTATTCCTTGTTCTCATGGACAGGGGCAACACATAGTAGGTGATACACACCTACAGGTACTGTTTTCATCTTTTATGTATTTTTCCACAAAATCCACCCAAACTGGCTATTGCAGTGATTTTAGAAGACATGTAGAAATGAGAACCAGCATATTTACAGCTCTGTATTACGGTACTCTGAGTAAATCTTTAAAAAGGATATTACGGACATTGGAAAAGGAGTGACTATGGTACCAGGAAAAATCTTTTGGAAACAATCTATCTTCTGTAAGTCCAATAATTTTTTTTAGTTATTTAAGAAGTTGATATTTATTTTTCCCTCCTCCTAAGCAAAATTGATTATTTAGTATATGCAAATGTCTAAATCCTATATATTATAGTTAGATATTGTGAGGCTCTTGTTTTTAATTATTGTGTGAACTTGTGAATGATATCTGTATTAATCTTTATTGTAATTTTTTTTGGGGGTATGTGGTTTATAAAGTGTTTTGCTTTCCATGTTTTCTCAGAATTGTTGATATTAGTCAATTGAACAGACTTAGTGTTCTCCTCTAAGCATAATTATTATTCCAAGTGGTCATCAAATGGTAACAATTGTATTTTTCTTTTAAAAATACATACTCACAATTATAGTTAGCTGAAATGTGTATGTTTTAAAATAATCTTTACATAGATAATTCTTGCTCTATTTTATAGTTTATTAGATTGTTTCATAAATTATATTAAGAATAATTATATTACCCCAAACAAAAAACTGATTTAATGCATTTTGCCCTCAAAATTCCAATGGCCTTTTTCAAAGGTATAGAGCAACAACAACAACAACAAAAAACACATCAGATTTGTATGGAATCACAAAAGACCTTGAATAGCAAGTACAATCCTAAGAAAAAAGAACAAGCTGGAGGAATCACACTCCCTGTCTTCAGCTTGTACTACAAAATGACAATAATCAAAACAGCATGTCATTGGTAGAAAAACAGATCAATGGAATAGAATTGAGAACCCAGAAAAAACCCCACATATATATGGGATGATACTTTTTGACAAAGGAACCAAAAATATACAATGTAGAAAAGAAAGCCTCTTCAATAAATAGTGCTGGGAGAATTGGACAGCCACGTGCAAAAGAATTAAATCAGACTACTATCTGTCACCATATAACAAAATTAACTCAAAATGGATCAAAGACCTAAACATAAGTCATGAAACATTGCATAGAAGAAAGCATAGGTACTAAACTTATGGATCTTGGGTTCGAAGAGGATTTTTTGAATGTGACCTCAAAAGCAAGGTAAGTAAAAGCAAAAATTAGTGAATGGGACTACATCAAACTTAAAAGCTTCTGCACAGCAAAAGAAACCATCAACAAAGCAAAGAGGCAACCAACTGAATGGGAGAACACATTTTCAAACAACACCTCTGATAAGGGGCTTATATCCAAAATATATAAAGAACTCATATAATTCAACAACAAAAAAATAAACAATCTAATTGAAAAATGGGCAGAGGACCTGAACAGAATTTCTCCTAAGAAGATATACAAACGGCCAACAGATACATGAAAAAATGCTTAGCTTCACTAGCTGTTAGGAAAATGCAAATCAAAATCACAATGAGATACCACCTCCCACTTGTTGGAATGGCTATTATCAACAAGACAAGTAACAAGTTTTGGAGAAGCTGTGGAGAAAAAGGCACCCTCATACACTGCTGGTGGGAATGTAAATTGGTGCAGCCACTGTGGAAAACAGTATGGAGGTTCCTCAAAAAATTAAGAATAGAATTACCACATGACCCAGCAATCCCTCTTCTGTGTATCGACCTCCAAAAATCTGAAAACATTTATTCATAAAGACATATGTACCCCTATGTTCATTGCAGCATTATTCACAGTGGCCAAGTCATAGAAACAACTGAAGTGTCCTTTGATAGATAATTGGATAAAGAAGATGTGGTACATATATACACTAGAATATTACTCAGCCATGAGAAAAGATTAAATATTGTTATTTGTGACAACATGGATGGATCTTCGGATTATCATGCTAAGTAAAATAAGTCAGACAGAAAAAGTCGAGAACCATATGACTTCACTCATATGTGGGATATAAAACTGAAAGCTACAAATGAACAAGATAAACAAATAAACAAAAACTCATAGACACAGACAACAGTTTAGTGGTTACCAGAGGGTAAGAGAGGGAGAGGAGTGGTAGAAGATGGAAAAGGGAGTCAAATATATGGAGATGGAAGGAGAATTGACTCCGGGTGGTGAACACACAATGTGATGTATAGATGATGTATTATAGAGTTGTACACTTGAACCTATATAATTTTACTAACCAATGTCACCCCAATAAATATAATAAAAGGTAAAAGAATAATTAGAGAAGGTTCTAACTTAAACTCACAAAGCTAGAAATTCATAGTTAGATTTGCCTTTATTCTAAGTCACACCATTTTGTTATTTAGGACCATTTGAGTAATAGTGTACTGACTGAATTTTCTTATACAAATGTTGCACTATTTTACTGAAATATAAGGAGAAAAACAATCAAGAAAGATGAGATCTAGTTTAGGTAGAAATGTACTTTTTATATTCATTTACATAGTGTTACTTGTAGCCAACCATTTCCTTAATGTAGCTGTGTGTACTTATATTTGGAGAATTAGGATAGATGACAATTTATAGTCCTGTTAGTTTAATAATTTACCAATATTTCACTTGAATTGGTTTTCAATTAATTACCGTTTTAAAAAGACTTATGTAATAAAGCTACTATTTAATTTCTGTGCTTTGAGGTTCTGCCTTTGTCCTTTCAATGACTGAGCGTTAGTATTAGCAAATCATAGAAATTTATGTAAGCTTCTTGCAATTATTTTAAAAGCCCGAATAGAATTGATGCATGTTATTTCCAAGAATTTTCATTATATTTGGAAGAGGTTATTAAAACCATTTTTATTTTCAAAAAGATTAACACATTGATCATTTTGTACAGATCCCTGGGAATATTCATTACATTAGGACTCAAATAGAAATATACCTGACACTTTTATTATCTGGCAATCAGGAATATGACACATCACCATATTTTTGTTGAGTTTTTCCTTAATCTCTGCATATTTTATCCATATCTTGTCAGTTTATTTTATAATACATTTTCAACATGCCTTAGCAGCTTTCTCTTAAGATTGCTCACTGTAGGAGCAGAGCAATGTCCCACATTTTTTTTTTTTTTTTTCAATGTGTGGTCCTTTCTATGTGACTTCACAGATTACAATACCCTCAAAGCTTCAGAAAATGGATAGTTTTTTCATAATCATTCAGTGGTAGAGTGGGGTAAAATTTTGGAAGATCAGTTCTTCATTCCCTGTATAACTCCTCGTGGAGAGATAGGTGTCAACTTGGTCTTGAATGCCAAGTCTCATTATTAGTCTTCTTTGAGTACTTATGAAAATTATTATTTGTATCACATGACTCATGACTTAATTCTCAAACTCTTTTGTAATATTTTGTTTTGGAAATATCTACAATTATTGGAGTAAACAATTTAGCTCTAGAAACCATGGGTTGTATATCTTTTTCGGAAGAAAACTATAAAATTCTTAGAAGACAACATAAGGGAAAATCTAGATGACACTGGGAGTGGGAAAGCCTTTTAGATACAACACCAAAATCTTGATCTATGAAAGCAATAATTGATAAGCTGGACTTCATTAAAATTAAGAAGTTCTGCAATGTGAGATGCAATGTCAAGAGAATGAGAAGACAAGACATAGTCTAGGATAAAACATTTGCAAAAGACCCATTTGATAAAGGACTGTTATCTAAAATATACAAAAAACGCTTAAAACTCAACAACAACAACAACAACAAAACAACCCCATTTAAAAATGAGCCAAAGACCATAACAATTCACCAAAGAACATACACAAGTTAATGAAGTTTTCACAATTATCTTGTGAATTGGAAATTTAGGTACCATAAATTTGTTACCAGGTAAGATTTACATACATTTTATTTACCTATTGAACAAGTAAAATAATTACCTTAGTTCCAAGATAAGTAAAATCTTTAATAAATTTGGCATTGTACAAATATATTGGAATACCACCTCACCCTCACAAACTTCATGTAAAAACTTGCAAAGTTTTAAAATGGTGACACTTGACATAGAATATTTCCTGATTGTGTTGTCTCTTTCCTCATCCCTGCCTCTAGAAACCATTTCAATATTTGTTATTTGCTCTGTGTATGATATTAAATTTGTTGTTTTATACTGTCTCTGACACAGTGAGTCTATGCAGTTTTACTTGTATCTTTCTTTCACAAACCTTGATGGGTTCTGCTACCACTCATTAATTTGGGTCCCATTATCCTCTAGAGAATGAAGGAGTGATTCAGGATGACAGAAAGCCCAAGCTTGTGGGTTTTCCTGTGCATATATGTAGATCACACTGACACCTTTACAAGGCTAGGCATTTGTGAATATCCTGTTAGGAATCTCTCTGTGATGTTTCTGTGGCAAGACTGAATTACTTAGTTTTTTTTGTTGTTGTTGTTTTGTTTTGTTTTTTGTTTTTTGTTTTCTATTACCATAGAAAAACAATACTGGAAATTTGCTATTGGTTTTTAAATGTCCTTAAAATTGTTCCCTGTTTCCATGGGAAGATGGAACAGAGATGAGTAAGCTAATTGTCATGCAGCTAAATTTATTTCATATTGCTTCTTGCAAACCTAAGAATTCATCATACTTTGGTGTTTTACTTAGAATTAAAAAATAAAGTCCTCTGATGTGTGATAGTTTTGAAATATTATTACTGCTTCCAACGTGTGATTTCATTTATAAAAAAGTATTTATTTAAGAAATCAATGGAAATGAAAAGTTATTTGAAAATATCTTCATGCACTTTATCTTCACATCACACAACAAAGACATGGACTATGAAAGAACAATTTCAGTCTGATTTAAAATAATGTGAACGAAAATAGTTGATCCCTCCACAGACACCTTAAATTCTTTGTTTATTTGTTTAGGATCAGAACATCAATATGAGATTAATATAAAAATTGAAGTATTACATCCCCACTAGATGTCCAAGAACAGATTGAACAATTGCTCCAAATGATTGTTAAATTAATAGGTTCTTTTAATTGAAAATAATAGATTAAAATTATTAATCATTTGACTTTTCTCTATTGATACAGTTTTAAGAGTACTGCCTATATCTTAGTGTATACTAGGCCAGTCTACTTAATTTCTCAAAATAAAATATTTAGTGATAGGTATAAGGTAGAGAGAAATAGTTGGAGTCCTTTGTTAGGACATTTTTTTTTAATTTTATTTTTTTTGTCTTTTAGATAGTGAACAACAACAAAAAGAGGTAATTAGTAAATGTAACTGTATATTTACCTCTTGTAGCATTTTGTTCTCTGTTTCATCCAATGTCTTTTAATGGTTCAAAATCTGATTTCTAAAGGTACCTCTATCTATTATAGCAGCGATTTTTAAATTTTGTGAATAATAATCACTTTGGAAGCTTGTAAAAAATAGAGTTTTCCAGGCCACACTTCCCAAATTCTTACCAATGGGGACAGTCCCAAAGATCTATATTATTAACAATCACTCTATGTCTTTCTTTTGTAGGTGATCCAGAAATGAAACTTAAAGAAACACTAGGATAGAGGATGATAAAAATTCAGATTTCTGTGTACTATCATCTGAAACTTGCATTTTTGGTTTTTAAACCCTATGTAGTGGAGGCAGCTATGGGAGAAGGAGGGTGTTAGTAGAAGAGGGTCTGTCAATCTTCAGCCTTTGCCACCGAGGGAATTCTTCATCTTCCAAACCATCACAACTGCCTGTAGTTGTTTCACGTTCTCTGTCATGTAAGCAAGTGTCAGTTCCTTTTTCTAAATGTTGTCTGAATTATATCCATGTCCCTCCTCATTCTTCTGTTTACGGATGATGGATTGGCCATTTAATATGTGTGATAGGCAGAATAATATTCCTCCAAAGATGTCCACCCCCTCATCACCTGAACCTGTGGACAGAGTACCTTACATCTGCAAAATGAATTTGCAGATGTAATTAAGGGTGCATGCCTGGAAATGGTACAATTTTTTGGGATTATCCAATAAGGCTCAAGCTATCATACACGTCCTTAAAAACAAAGAACCTTTCCCAACTGGGTTAGAGTGAAGAGACTGAAGAACTAGGAAGCCTGATAGAGAATGAATCTGCTGTTTTTGACTTTGAAGGTGGAGCCAAGTAGCCGCAAGCCAAGGAATGTGGGTAGCCTGCAGAAGCTGGGAACGGTTCTCAATCTGATAGCACAAGGAACTGAATTCTGTTAACTCAAATGAGCAGGAAACAAATTCTCCCCTAGAGCCTTCAGAAAGAAACACAGCCCTGCTAACACCTTGATTTTAGTTTAGTGAGACCCTTACTGAACTTCTGATCTACTTAAAAGTAAAAAGATAAATTTGTGTTTTAAGCCATCAAGTTTGCGGTAATTTGTTAACTGCAGCAATGGGAACCTAACACAGAAGGCAAATAAATCTATTTTTCCTTAAAGTATGTTTATTGCATTTTTATTTGAGTTAAAATTCCAGACTTTTTTTTTTTTTTTTTTTTTAATTAGATGTCACTTGTTTCTTTAGGGATCTAACAGGTTTTCTATCTGTTGATTCCAAACATATTACAGAACACCATGGGACAAATATCTGCCAACTACTGACTGCAAGTTATTCAGCAAAGATTTGAGGGACAAACCTGGGAGCTATTTTAAGCAATACTTCCTTTGAAGTATTTTCATCAATTTGTTGACTAAGTTTGTTGATGATGGTTTTTGGTGCTGGTATTCCACTTCTGCCTGCCATATAAATGAACCATGAAAACTGAGTTTCACAGAGCCCGTTGTCTCCTTCCTTGGCATATACGTGCAAACCCAGCTTCAGTATGCTGGCTGTTGACATCACAGGTTTCAGACCTTGATAGTGTTCCTATTTTTGGATTCTCTTGGCACACTTCATTTCTTCATGGATTCCTCTGGCTCTTCAGGGAAGTCTTCTTATTTTTTTGCTGTAAATTTTCCCCCACAGTAAGCTCAGATGGTTAATAGTCTTGCTTCCACTGTTGCTTAAATATGTGGCCATAAATCTCTGTTGCAACTTTTATTTCCTGTTGTAGAGCTCAGCATCATTAAGAAGTTATTTTTCTTCAGAATAACTAAGTCTTCATTTACAAAATGTTGGTGTTATCAATGATCTCAGGGGACAGATATAGTACAGATGGTCGGGAGGCATTGTTTGTCCTCACTTATCAGAAATACAAGAAGGCCTATTTTTCATGTTTTATGATTATTTTCAAAAACAGGTAATTTAATCTTCCTATCTGCTGTAAAAGAACAAAATGAAATCAACTCAGTGGCTTACAATACTTGTCATATTCAGGTTGCCTGTGTCTTCCTCATACCACAGCCCAGACTGAAGGGTCTACCTATATTTAGCATATGATATTCTTGTGATGGAATTATGCAAAGACTGGTAAATTCTGAAGCATAATTGTATTTCATCCACCTTTTATTGGCTAAATCAAGTCACATGCCAAAGTGTAACATCAACGCGGTGGGAAAGATTCCTCTCATAGAAGGAACTAGAGATCATGTGGCAAGGGGTTGGGATGTTACAGAGAAGGAACAAAATAATTGTTACAGTAATAAAATCTAGCATACTATATTTATAATAGATTTAACATATTCTTATATAAAGCTCCATTTTTCCCCCTCTCATTTATGAGTATGTAATTAAATACCTCTCACTTTGTGGAATGAGTAAACCTCAGTTTATTATCATCTCATATGTAACATAAGCCATAACTTCGCACCCAATTTTCTCTTTACTATATATAGGGTAACAATTACAAATATGAAATAAGGTGTTACATTGATTAATGCTATTCTTAGCTATCATTAAAATTATAAAGATTTATTGAGGGTCCATTTTCAAATTACCTGGTTTTTGGTATGAGTGGGGAAGGGATAGAGAGGAATTTTTACTTTATCTTCATTTTATAGAGGAAGAAAGATGGACAACAGAGCATTGTGCAGGAGATTAATATACACACGGGTAGTTGGGAAAGCAGAAAATGATCTCTTTCTTATTCTTGATTAAATACATATGAGAAGCTTGGGGTAAAAATATGTCATTGAGACCTGAAAGTCGAAAGTTTATGCCAAAGGTCAGTTCATTTGTCCTTTGAGACCCTTGCTTTGTTACATACCAGGGGTGCCAAAAAATGCATATACGTGACTTGTATTCATCTTTTGTTATCAATATATGTTGAGTATTACAATTTTAATACAGTTTTTTTTTCTTTCGTTAAACGTGTATACATTTTTTTGGCACCCTCTGTATGTTAAAAAAAACTGGTAATTTTCCTAATAAAGACTTTTTTCCAGTCTCATTTTCCCTTATGGGAACTGTGAAGATGAGTGCTTATGCTCTGAAAAGACCCTTCATATGTAGCCCAAACAAAATTCATTTACTATCCCACAAGTATAAATAAATTTGTGGTACACTGCACAGGCAGGAAATATTTACTACCTTTAAAAATTTCATAAGTATATATTACATGAATTAATAAAACTCATTAATGACATCAATTTGCATAAAATAAAAATTATATGGGGTAGACTTAAATGTTATAACATTGTGTTTATTCATTTGCTTGTTTGTTTAATTTTTAACTTTCTAAGTGAGAATTAATAATCTATTAGGTGTATGATTACCTTACTATAAAGAAAAGAGTTAAAGCAAGAAGACAATGCGTTTTCTAAATCTGATGAGAAAGATCTCTTTTAACTTTAAAAACTTAATATTGCATTAAATATTTTCAATTATTTTCCTTATTTTAAAAATAATTTGAGAAAAAGAAAATTAATGACATAACTGAAGTGGCTATAACAACTAAATTTTGATCTCAGTGTGATAAATGCTGTAAGGCAATATTGATTTATTCTTTGTATTTTTGTTTTTAGGATAATTCACATTCAATTTTGAATTTCATTCAAGTGCCTATATATTTTGAGTGCCCAAAATAAAGAAAGGAAGAAAGGAAGGAAGGGGGAGGGAGAGGGAGAAAAGGAGGGTGGGGGAGAAACGGAGAGAGAAGGTGGGAGGGGGACAGAGAGAGAGAGAGAGATTGATTTTTTTTTCTTCTCATGAGTACTTGTTGAGTAGGAAAGGGATAAAAAGATAAAAGAGGGGAAAGGAGAGGAGTGGAGGAGGGAGAGGAAGGGATATGGGAGAAGAAAGGGGGAAGGGGAGGAGGTTTAAAGAAGGGAGGGGAGTGGGGAAGCATGCAGGTGGGCCCCAGAGGCCTCTGGGCTAGGCCAGCCAGCTGCTGTCACTATGGCCCAGCTTTCCCAGCCACTAGCTGGGTCCTTCTCAAGTGGACGGGTGGGAAAGCAAGTTATTGACAGGCTGTTGAGCAGCCCTGATCTGGGACACCAGGCGGGATGTCAGAGGAAGGCTGTCCAGTGGCAGGGTGGGGAGCACAGAGGTGGGCGTGGGGTGGCATGGGGAGGATGTCACAGCTGGGAGGCTGTAGCTTGATGGGGTCGGAGGTCAGGCCAGGCTGGCCCACAGTGAGGTTCCAGAGAAACAGGTGCTAGTGGCTAAAGCTTAGGCCCAGCTAGCCATGCTCAGGGCTGCCCCTCACAACAGGCAGGGCCCTGACAATCAGCTCCCTCTGTCAGCAGGCCACCCACGGACCAGCCACATCCTCCCTGGCCCCTTCTCTCTAGTGAGTCTAAAGCCCTCCGGCCTCTGGACCGTCTCCTGCTTGGGATTATGCTTGACATGTGCTTTCCTGCCAACTCCTGGGCAGCAGGGGCCTGTCCACCACCTCCCAGGAAGCCTCCAGCCACGCCAGGCACCTGGACACCACCTCGTAAAACGGGGTGATACAGGGAGGTCATGGCGGCCCTGGGTGGACGGTCCAGTGTAGTCCCTCCCCTGCTCCCCACCAGGACTTCGCGGAGGGCTCAGGTGTCCAGCCAGGACTTTGAAGCACCGCAGCTTCGAGTCAGGCATGGTGAACACGCGCGGCCAGACGTCTTGCGTTTGGGCCGGTGTCCTTGGTGTAGCTGACCGTGCCCCGTCGTTCCCACCAGCTTCCGCACCAGGTCTGCATCACCCGCCCCTGAACTCCACCTGCAGTTGAACCCGTCCCCGCTCTCCTTCCTGGCCTCCAGGTAGACAAGGTATCACAAGTGCTGTTGTGCTTCAGGTAGGTGACCTGCGGGCCGCGGGGTGGCATATCTTGGCCGGCTTTTTTGGGGGTTCCAGTGGGCTTTTAGTGAGATGAATGTCACAAAAATCAAGGTTTTACTAAGCATCTTTTCTAACTTTATGAATTTAGCCAAGAGTGGTCCATATTCATCTACACACAACATAACATACCCCCAAAAAAACAGAGCCTGGTAAATTACAACAAAATACCCGGCAAGCAGTTTTTTGTTTTTGTTTTTCTTTCCTTTTTCTGCAGGCTAAAAAATGAAGAGAACTTTGAAATTTTAAAGTGTGAATATAGTATTGTTGACATATTTGTGTTTACTTTGGATATTTCTCTCTTACATCAACTAAAAATTTAATGAGTAGTTGACTGTTTTAATGATATGTGTATCAGTTTCAAAAGTTGTACAGAAATGAGTGAAATATCTCTTGGATTCATTGGAAATTATATGAGGGAGTAGTGGTTTTAGATACTGACGAAAGGAGTTATCATGAGTTGTTAAGTTTTGAAACTGGGTGATGTGTGCATAAGAGTTTATTATGCGTTTTTGTCTACATCTGTGTAGGTCTGAAATTCTACATAATAAATTTTTAAGTTATACAAAAATGGGTTAAAGAACAAAATTCAACCAGATAAATGTGAGGATCTAAATGGCTTTATTAAGCATTTCATGAATTGTGCAGCATCCCATGCAGGAAATATTAATGGAAGGGCACTCTGAGGGGTTGTACAAAAGGAACGTTTTTATAGGAAGAAGGGTGAGGCAAGGGAGCTAGTAACAAAAGAAAAGAAAGGCTTACTTTTAGATCAGTATATCTTCTTTTGGGGCGAAGTTTCTTATCATGCAGATTTCCTCTTCTTTTTATGGAGGATGGAGAGGGCCCACCTGACAGAGGACCTCATAGGCCTGGCCAGAAAATTTCAGACTGGTTGATTACGATTATGTTTCTGCTAAAGGTTGAAGCAGCAATTAAGTGAGGTATTAAATCTAGGTTTGGTAGCATGGACTTAGCACAGGTGACGCCATTTTGAGCCTGTGGTTTTGCAAGTCCCTGGCCTGTACTTCTTACTTGTTGGCTATAAATCAGGGGTTCCCATGACCTCCTCCTCAGGTTTGATAATTTGCTAGAATGACTCATAGTACTCAGGAAGTCAGTTTACTTACATTTACTATTTTATTATAAAGGATACAAATGACAAGCCAGATGAAGAGTTATCTAGGGTGAGGTCCAGAAAGGTCCTGAGTATGGGAGCTTCTGTCCCTATAGAGTTGGAGCCTGTCAGTCTCCCAGAATGTGGGTATGTTTGCCGACTTAGAAACTCCCCAAACCACATTGTTTAGAGGTTTTTATGGAAGTTGCATTATGTAGACAAAGTTGATTAAATCATTCTCCATTGGTGATTCCAGTGGGAATGAAAGTCTCAAGCTTCTAATCAAGGTTTAGCCTTTCTGGTGACTAGCCCCCATCCTGAAACTGTGTAGCATCTCATCAAGAGTCACCTCCTTAGAACAAAGCATAGCATTATCACTTTCACTACTGAGGAAACTCCAAGGGTTTTGGGAGCTCTGTGCCAGGAACCAGAGACAAAGAGCCACGTATCTTTATTATTATATAACCGCACTGCTTTGAACATTGCATGCAAGTTTTTGCCTGTCAATGTGGTTTTTATTTCTTTTGAGGATATACAAAATATACATTGTTGGTTTATTTGGTAACTCTATTTTTAACAGTATGGGGAACTGCAAACTTTTCCAAAGCAGCTGCATCATTTTATAATCTCACCAGCAATGTATGAATTACAATTTCTTCACATTCTTGCCAACAGTTGTTAGTGTCTGTCTTTTTGATTGTTCCATCTGAGTGGCTATGAAGTAGAATCTCTTAGTTGTTTGGATTTACATTTTCCTCACAGTTAATGATGTTGAGCATCTTTTCATGTGCTTATTGGCCATTTACATATCTTCTTTGGAGAAATGTCTATTCATATATTTTGCCCATTTTGTACTGGGTTATTTATCTTTTGATTATTGAGTTGTAAGTGTTCATTATATATTCTGTATTCAAGTCCCTTATCAGATACTTAATTTGCAAATATTTTTTCTTCTGCAGGTTGTGTTTTCACTTTCTCAGTGATATATTATGCAGCATAAAAGTGTTTACTTTTGATGAAGTGCAATTCATCTGTTATTTTCTTTTGTAGCTTGTGTTTTGGTATTGAATAAAAAAACCTTTGCCTAATTCAAGGTTACAGAGATTTACTCCTGTATTTCTTCTAAGAGGTTCATCATTTTTGTTCCCACAGTTATGTCTACGATCCTTTACTGTGTTTATTTTAGGGTATCGTTTTATGGCATCAGGAAGGAGTCCAATTGTGTGTGTGTGTGTGTGTGTGTGTGTGTGTGTATCTTGTTACCCAGCACCATTTGATGACAAACTTTTTCTTGGCATTCTTATAAAAAATCAATTAACCATAACTGTCATGATTTATTTCTGGATTCTCAATTCTATTCCACAGATCTATATGTTTTTTCTAATATGAGTAAAACACACTCTTGTTTAGTGTAGCTTTGTAGTAAGTTTTGAAAATAGGAAATGACAATCTTCCAACTCTGTTCTCATATTTCAAGATTATTTTCGTTAAACAGGAGCACTTGTAATTCCATATTAATTAAGGGTCAGCTCGTAAATTCCTGCAAAAAGAACTTGTTGGATTTTCATTGGAATTGTCTTAAATCTGTACATCACTATGAAAAACAGAGCCATATTGAAATTAAGTCTTCTGGCCCAGGACAAATGGAATGTCTTTCCATTCTTTTTTTAGATCTTCATGAATTTTTTCAGTGATAGTTTATAATTTTCCATGTACATGTCTTGTACATCTTTTGTTAAGCTGATTCTAAGTAGTTTACTTTTTAATACTATTTTAATGCATTGTTTTCTTAATTTCAAATTTGGATCATTCATTTTTTGCGTATAGAAATACCATTGATTTTTATATGTTGGTGGTGCATCCTGCATACTTATAAATTCTTTTTTTCATTCTAGTAGCTTTTTTGTGGACTCCATCAGCTTTTCTATATATATAGAAAGCAGCCTGAAAACAGAGATCTTCAGGGAAAGCTTTGATTCTTTCACTGACATTTAGCATGATGTTAACTGTGGGTTTTTGGTGGATAACTTTTATTAGGTTAAGGAAGTTCCCTTTTATTTATTTATTTTTAATTGTTTTTCTCATAATAGATTATTGGAATGTCAGATGCTTTTTCTGCATCTATAGAGATGATCATGTGTTTGTATCCTTCTTTCTATTAATATGTATTAAATTTATTTAGATTATTTATTTCTAGTTGAGTCAGTTTCAGTCTTTTGTGTCTTTGGAATTTATCCATTTAATTAAAGTTATCTAATTTATTCACATATAATTATTTATAATATTCTTTCATAATTTGTTTTATTTCTGTAAGATCAATATTAATATCCCCACTTTAATTTCTGATTTTAGTAGTTTAAGTCTTCTCCTTTTTTTCTTGTTCAATATAGTGTAAAGTTTGCCAATTTTGTTAATCTTTCCATTAGTTTTCTTGATTGTTTTTCTATTCTCCATTTTATTTGTTTTTGTTATACTCTTTATTATTTCCATTTTTCTGCTGATAGCTCTTTTCTCCCCCAGTGTCTTACTTAAGGTGCAAGTCTAGATTATTGACCAGATACCTTATCACTTTTTTGAGGTAAGCATTAATATTAATAGCTATAAATATCCCTGTAGGCACTAATTAGCTGCATCAATAAGGTTTGGTATGTTAAGTCTTCATTTCCATTCATCTCAAAGTATTTGATAAAATTCTTTCTTTTTTGACCTATTGGCCAAAGAAGTGTGTTCTTTAATTTTCATATATTTGTGTTTCCCAAATTTTTTCTACTATTGATTTCTAATTTCATTCCATTGTGTTTAGAAAACATATTTTGTATTATTTTAATCCTTTTACATTTACCGAGATTCATTTATGGCCTAGAATATTATCTTTCCTACAGAGTACTACCAGTGCATTTGAGGTGAATGCATGTTCAGCTCTTTTGGGGTATTGTGTTCTATAGATGTTCTATAGATGTCTGTTGGTTTATAGTGTTGTTCAGATGTTCATGTTTCCATGTGGATCTTCTGCCTAGTTGTATCCATTATTAAAAGTGAGTCATTGAAGTCTTCACCTACTGTAACTGAATTGTTTACTATCCTCTTTATTTCTGTGCTTTATTTTCATGTATTTTAAGTACTTATATGCTTATGATTTTTATATCTTCCTGATGAGTTGACATTTTATTATTATAAAATGGTGCTCATCGTCTCTAGGAACATTTTTCGTTGTACAGTCTCTTTTGTCTGAAATTGGTACAGACGCTTCAGCTCTCTTGTAATTGTTATTTGCTTGATCTATCTTTTTTCCTTTCACTTTTGATCTATTTCCTGTAGATAGTACGTTCAGTCTTTTTTAAAAATCCAGTCTGACAATACATTTTTTGATCAGGTTGCTTAATCCATTCACATTTAATTTTACTATTGCTACAGTTGGATTTATGTTTCTCATTGTACCTTTCGTTTTTTTTTTTTAATTTGTTTTGTATTTTATTTATTCCTCTAGTCCTCCTTTATTTCTTTCTTTTGTATTAAGTGAATGTTTTCTAATGTAACATTTTAATGATTTTAACAGTTTTTTCCACTGTACTTTTTTCTGCTATATCTTTAGTGGTCGCCCTAGAGCTTACCACAAATATTGTAATTTATCAGAATCTACTTCAGATTTATACTAACTTAATTCTAGTGAGATACAGAAATGTTACTCCTACATAGCTCTATTCCCCCTCCCCCCTTTAGGTGCTATTATTGTTATATGTAGTACATCTGTGTAATTTAAAACCCACCAATAAATTGTTTTGGGTATTAGTTTTTACAATTTTATGTCTTTGAAAGGAGCCCAGTAAAGAAAGGAGAATAAGTGTGTATTTATAGTGTTTGTTATACTAAACTTATTATTTTCCACTCTGTATCTCTTCATTTCTTCCTGAAGATTTAGTTACCATATGGTGTCATTTTCTTACTCCAAAGCATCTTTATTTTTACCCGCCTCCTTTAAGCTGTTAGTGCTAAATATATTCCATTTCTATATGTTATAGGCCCAACAATGCGATAATATACATATTGTTTTATACAATTGTGTTTTCAATAAGTTAAGAGAAAGAGGTAAAGTCATGTGCATTTATAAATTATACTGCCTTCTATAATTACATAATTACCTTTACTAGTGGTCTTTGTTTTTTCATGTTGATTTGAATTTCTATCTGGGTTTACATGTGTTCTGCCTAATGAGCTTCCTTTACTATTTCTTGGAAGGTGAGTCAACTAGCAATGATTTCTCTTGGGTTTTGCTTTTGGAAATGTCTTTTGTTGTCACACAGCAGCCTAGCCGCTTGTCCCTACCATCCTTTCCTTAGGGAAAGAGGGTTGCGGGTTGTCCCTCTTAGGGGTTGAGTTTTATAGGTCTCCTCTCTTGGTCCCAGTATGCTGGGTCTGCGGTCAAAGACGAGTAAGTTTCCTCAAGGGAGGGACGACTTAAGCCAGACGGGACCCCAGGGACCCCCATGAGTTAGCCTTTGAAACTAGGAGGGATGCCCCTCCTTCAATGTTTCCTGGGAGCTGCTGACTCCTGCTTCAAGTGACCAGCACTCTATTGTGCTAAGGAATGATTAATTGAGTGAAACCATCTCACTCCCCGCTTGGCTCATGGGATGATTGCCATGAGAGACCTGCTCCCCCAGGGATTGTATACACCGCACCTTGTTCACATGGGGACAGCATGCACAGGTTGCTTTGGGACAATATGATTGGATATTGGGAACATGCTGATTGTATTAGTGGTGTAAGAGTTTTACAGACCCTGCCCAGAATCATGTGATGCCTATTGTAAAAAAGCAATAAATACCCACGACGACCCGATTCGGGGCTCCAGTCTCTTGAGGCTGTGAGTCCCTTGGTCCTCTGTGGTTTCTCTGCATTCAGTGTCTCTGGTCTCTTTATTTCTATAATAGAATTTAGCCCCTGCCGCCTCCCTCGCTTTCCCACTGCTTGTGTTGTGCAGGACGCAACAGTCTTTATTTCACCTTCATTTTTGAAACATACTTTTCCTGGATATAGCATTATTTCACCTTAATTATTGAAACATACTTTTCCTGGATATAACATTCTTGCTTGATAGCTTTATTTTCTGGTGGGGGTGGGGGAAAGAGAGAGCGCATTGATTATTTTACCCACTGCCTTCTGGACTCTACTGTTCCTGAGGAGAGGTCAGCTGTTAATCTTTTTGGAGGGGGTACCCACTGTAAGTGATGTTGTTTTATCTTGCTGCTTTCAAGATTTTCTCTTTGTTTTTGCTTATCAATGTTTATATTATGATGTGTCAGGGTGTGCATCTCTTTGCATTTATTATACTTGGAGTTCATTGAGCCTCTGAGATGTGTAATTTTATCTTTTTCAGCAAATTTGGACAGATTCCAGCTATCATTTCTTCAAATATTTTTTCTGCTCCTTTTTTTCTCTCTCCTATTTATCTCACACTCCTGTTGCAAATATGTTGATGAGCTGTGTGATTTTCCACATTTCTCTGAAGTAGTGTTCATTTTTCTTTAATCCCTTTTCTCTTTGTTCTTCAATGTATAATCTTTGTCAATCTATCTTCAAGTTCACAAATTCATTTTTTTCTGCCAGTTCAAGTCTTCAGTTGTACATCTTCAGTGAATTTTTCATTTTCTTTACACTTTTCAACTTCAGAATATCCATTTTGTTCTTTAAAATAAAAAACAACAACAATATTTTCTGTCTGTTAAGATGCTGTCGTGATACCATCCTTTAATTCTTTAAACATAGTTTTCTCTATATTTTCAACATATGTATAATATCTGTTTTGCAGTTTTTGTCTGTTAAACCTAATATTTGGCTTCCTTCAAATGCAAACAATATTGTCTGCTTCAATATTATCTTGTTTCGTTGCACATCTTATACATTTTTGTGGAAAAATGAATACTTTTAATGCGTTGTAGCAACTTGTGAAATTGATATCCTTCACCACATCCCTAGATCTTTTTGTTGCTGTTGTTCGGTAATATATTGTAGCATCTCTGGACATTTAAGACTACTCCATGCCTCAGATCTTGGTGGTGGTGTCATTATTTGTATTTTGCTTGTTTGTTTGCCTGGCTGCAGTAGGTCCAATCTTGGTCAGTTGGATGCCTACAGTGGGAACTGGGTAAAGGCAGCCTCTGTTTTCTCACTTGCACTTTCTTGTAACCTAGCTTTTGTATCATGGAACTGAGTAGAATGAGATGTGCTGCTAATCTGCCCCACCTAACAGTGAAACTATAGTCCTAGACTATAGCTGGGGGAGGAGGGAGCCCCATCTTTGTGACAGAATCTGCTCAGAGAAGAATTTCTGTCATACTGATCTGGAGAAGAGGATGGGAATGTCTCATGGCTCAAATGCTATAGTCGCATGTTGGTCTTACAGAGATGTATTAGGTTACCTTGAATGAAATTTTATTCATTTCCTGTATGTCACTATGATAACTTACAGATATTTCTTTTATTATAATGTTCACTAGTAAATGATTGTTTACCTGAAGAGTCTACCAACTTCCTGCCACTGCCATTCTGGAAATCCCACTGCGTCACTTTTCTTGTATAAAAGAAAACAAATATAAAATTCGAAGACATCCGTGCTAACATTATATTTTTCTTTCTTCACTATTCCAGCATAAGTTTGTTGACTACTATTTAAACTATTTCCTCAAATATTATTAATTCTTACACTGCATTAACTATTTTAGTTTGCTAGTTAGTTTCTAATAAATTGATATTCTAATTCAGGAAATATTAGTTATTAGTACAGTTGATTGTATAATACACACAATATTCATATGAGTTTTATAAATTTTTATGATTCAATACCTTTTAGTGTTTGGTTTGGCTTTCTAAATAAGACTTTTTTAAATCTTTTTTTTTTTTTTTTTTTTTTTTTTTTTTTTTTTTTGTGGGGCTTACTATTATAAAAAGAAACAGGAAAGAGATGATATATGGATATTAAATCTGCTTGTTAAAATGGTTACACTTTTACTTTTGGTATTGTGCATTTCATAGAAAGTTCAATAGATAAAAATAATATGTTTAACTCAATTTTTTTTTTCTAGATGTGAATGTGATATGGGAGAGAAGATTTTTTTTTTTAAACCTTCTTTAAATTTGTTCATATTTTAATCTATTTGAAATTAAGAAATAAGCTTCTCTGAGGCTACCTTCAGGAATTTCTAACTACTCAGGATGTGAATGACAATTTTGAGGCAAAAGGAAATATACAACTTTCCTAAAGGAAAAAGAATTGTAATTAATTAAAATGACTAAATTCTTTGAGAACTTCAAAAGGAATTTCAATTAAAATGATAAATTAACAAGATTTTTGAAGGACATTGATTTAGAATTAAGTGTAATTACTGATATATAAAAATAGAAAGTTTGGTTTTATGCTGTTTTAACACAGACTATGTACTTATTGCAGACATATGGTTTGACAGATTAGAATAGCAGAACCTTAGAATTTTAAGAACCCTCAAGTACTAGATAAGATAATGTCCTCAATGTTTACTTTAACAGAAAAATTTAGAAATCTCAATGCTCTAACAAAATAGTTGTTTACTGTTTATTCCTATTAAGGCCAAAACAGGAAGCTGATGTTTCTACATATAGCTATACATCCATATTGTTGTTTTAGTTACTTTTTTTTTTTATCTTGCTCACCTACAGAATTTTACTCCTATACATGAAGTTGGAAAAGCATAGAGAATCATGTTGGGAAGGATGGATGGTCAGGTATTTCCTTTCTGGTCACATTCTATTGGTATACAGTCACCTAAATTCAAAGGAGGTCGAGATATAAATTATACTTATATGACCTGGAGGAAAAGAAATATGTATTTGGTGAGCAGTTATCTAATGTGCCATAACATGCCATCTGGTGGCTTGACTTTCAGAAAGAAAAATATGAAGTCATCCACAATTCAGGATTTGCAAACAAGAGAGTAGAAAACAGTTGCAGTGTTTCATTTCTGTTTTCTATGTGCTTCTGAATGCTTTCATTTAAAAGTATTTGCTAATTTTTGGTACTTAATAATCTAGGAGTCATAAAAATAGAAAATGTGACAGTGAGAAGGCATGTTCCCTCATTTTGTAGAAGTGCACGAGAAACAGACCTAGAGAGATAAAGTGACTGGATCAAGTCACAAAGCTAATTAGTGAAAGAGTAAGTTTTGAAATCTCCCAATTGACCATAACATAAGCAGTGAGACAATATACAATAATAAATAGAAACTTAGATTGGTCCAAGGAAACGTGGATTAAAGTGGATGAATCTGACTACATGATCGTGATCTTGCATCTGTGACCTCATCTAGGGACAAGAGATCAGTTGTTCGTTAGGGAATCACCCTAAAGTGTTGAAGAATCTTCAGGTGATTTCTTGCTCTGAAATGAAATGACTGAATTGATGGGAAGAAAACTTCAGAGTCATGTCTTGTGTTAATAAAGACAAATTGAAACAACATTGAAATCCCAGTTTAAAGAATGTCAGTAAACCTAAGGAGGGATTTAACTTTGCTTCAAAAAATGTAGAATGACATTCTTAAGTTTATGTATTGGGGAAAATGCAGTTCTCATTAAGAATAAAAAGGTAGGACAGAAGAAAAGTAGATAAACTAAGAAACACTAAAAGCAGAAGTAGTAATCCAAAGCTTTTTTCCCCTCTGTACACTGGCAATAAAAGTATGATAAAAGTGTGGTGATGCCCTACCCCCCCCGCCAAAACAAAAAAAGGTTTTTTGAACCTTGCCATCTTTATCAGTAAAATAAAGAATTTGAATGAGAATACTTAAATTTCTCTCTAGACTCTGAACCTAATAGCCCAAATCATAAACAACAAATGCTGCAGCAAGAACCATTGATGTAAAGTAAGACAAATTCATATTGTCAAAAGTTGCCTTCTCATTTGACCCAGTTTATCCTCTATGTTGCTATCCTATGTTGGTATCCTCGGTTTGTTCTTTGTACATCCTATTGTGAATGATCAAGATGACGCTATGTCATTCCTTCTGTGAATTGGGAACACTCAGGCTGTTGCTTTATAGAGATGTTTTTAGAGATACAAATAGTATCACAAAAGTATCCATAGAGTTAGTTTCTGTTCTAAAGTCTGAATTTAAAGATGGGAGACATTTACAATATTGCATTGTACAGGAAAATACAGGTGTATGAGTTGACATGGAATAAAACTAAAAAAAAAAAAAAAAGAAAGCCCTGTAGTGATTTTACTATAAGGGCATATTCAATAATGATATTTTTCTTATATTGTATTTAGTTTTATATTTAGATTTTAGTATTTACTAGCTCCTGTAGCTTTAAGGAAAATAACACAGGGGGTTAATACCTTCTCCTTGATACTAGGTTTATGCGTTAAAACTTGAAATTTGATTACCCTCATTATTCTTGACTGGTGTAATTATAAATGTGATTAGTGGGAATAAAATATAATCATACTATTTATAAAACCAACCAGTGTTTTTCAAAACCTGAAAAATTTACCAGGTGACTTCTCTGCTTATATTTCTGTGTGTGTGTGTGTGTTTCACGTATCCATCCCTTTAAAATCCATTAGTCACCTTATCACCTCCCTATGCCATCTTCTCTTTGATGCATTTTAAATGTCTCAATGTTAAATCAATACTAAATCAATAGTGAAAATGCTGGCTCAGTGTTAATTCATTATGGTGAATTATGAGTTTTACAAATGCACGTTTAGTTCCTACGTTTTTTTTTTACACTAGGGTGATATCAAGATAAATGATGTATAGTTCCTGATGACTGAGTTGAAGATCAAAATAGACATTTAAATAGGTAATTGCACTAATGTGTGGTGACTACAATGAAAGAAACATTCACCCCTAACTATGGAAGCATCTCGGATTGCTCCTTGGACAGCAGCTCCCCAGATGGATTCGCATCCCTAGTAGGAAATGATCAGGCAGAGGGAAAAGAAAGTTCTGCATTCCAGGGAGAGGGAGCGAGTAAAGCACAGATACTAGCAGTAAATAATAGCCCCTCAGTGCAATAATTTAGCAGAAGTAGAACCACCTAGGTGCACTGGTGTGCTGGAGCTGATTCCTACTGGCTCAGAAAAACTGCATCTTTCCCCGGCGCCATCCCCAGTGATACCACTTTGCTAAATACTTGCCATATTGGGAATTCACACATTTCCAGTGTTGTTCTCTCTTCCTGTCTCTGTCCGTCTCTCTCCCTCTCTCTCTATCTTTGTGTTTCTTTCTCTCTCTCCCTTTTCCTGGAGAGTTAGTTGTTAAAAATTACCAAGACACTGTTCTTTGATAGTAAAATATTTTTTTAAAAAAAAATTACACATAAAATCATGCAGAATTATGACTTAGCCACTATGGACAGGGGCCTGAAAATCTGTATTTCTCGCAAGTTCTCCATGGGACATTCTATACTCTAAAGCTTGGGAAACATTGACAAATATATGACGGGAAGCCATTGAGCATTCTGAGGTGGAAAGACAACTCTGATGATTTGTAGTGGGAGGGAAACTGGTGACTAAAACCAGTCACACTGGGTGTTTCATGAAAACATGGAGATGCTTTTCTGTTTTTCCTGGGAATTGTAAAATTGATTGCTTGGAGAGGTGTTGAAAAAAAAAAGGAACACCTCAAAATCAGATGCAGTGCCATGTGTTCTTCTGGAGAGTTTCAGAGGTTGAAAGAAAAGTAAAGAAAGTATCTGAAAGGGAGTCAATTTTATTTTTCCCCAGGTCTAAGAAGAGGATTTCTACAGTGTGAGGAAGGAAGGGATTCATCTTTTCTGTATTGTAGTATCATGGCAGTGAGTGGCGACTGTCGTCAAAATCTGGAATGCTTATAGAAGGAGCATTTAGAAGAGAGGAATGAAGTACCTTCAGGATACAGAATATACCTGGTTGAACTATACAATGTGTTGCTTTGGCACTAGGACAAGAGTCTGTGCTTAAGTGAAGCTGGAAAAGAGCTGTCAAAACTTTATAAACTGTTGAAATAACTTCTTTATCAGTAGAGCATTGCATTGTCTTGCCACTTAACTTTCACAACTTTATCTTCTTTGAACTATTTAATTTCTTATTGTGATCTTCAGTGCTTGGCAGATAGATGCATATAAAATGACATAATGGACCTTTTATGGGCCATTCAACTGGTGATCTTTGAACTCATATTGCTAAGTAGTCTGTGGAAAACTAAGCCATTTTAGTGCAATTTTAAAAGCAATCTGCATTTCAAAACCACCCTGATGGTGCATTTATTGGTTTTAGTAAGACATTATACATTGTTAAACTTTTTAAAAAATGATACGAGAATATGTCAAGTTTAGAAAGGAGCGATTATATTCCATTCAGGTCACTGACCATAAATTTCATGACTGAGTTCTGGCATATTACCTTTCCCACAGTCATTTTGGTTGTACTCTAGGGGTCTAAAAAGATTCAAATTAAGTAAACTGGTATTGTCACTATACTCCAGATGAATTGGTTTAAACTTTAAAGCTATTGGTTGAGGAACCCTTATACAGGTAAAGATTAGGATGTGGAGTCCCAGCAGCTTCCCACTGTATTTGTCCTTAGAAGTACTATGTTTCTGAGTGTCTGTGGTAATGGGGATGGAGGTATATATGTAGTTATATAAAACCCCTCTTCTCTGGATAATCCTTCACCAATAGGGGGTAAATGGGTCAGGATACAATTACCTTAACTCTCAGTGGCCTATGCATATCCAGGATAAAATTAGGAAAAACAACAACAACAACAACAACACACAGAGAAGTTAAGAAATATAGAGTCTGAGATTTTTTCCGTACTTGTAAGCGACAAAATTGTCCTGCCACGGGCTTATAGATGCTGGCAGAAGACATAGGGCTCCCGAGTCAGAGACAGAGGACGTTATTACTCACAGCCCAGTAAGCAGTATGAGCTTCAGTGTTTGCCTCGTTTCCCATGTGCCCTGTGATGGACAGACCGTAGGTGACCCTCTGCCCTCACAGTGATTCCCATCTCCTGATGTTCATGTTTTCATGTAATCCCTTCCCCTTGAGTGTGAGGGGGTCAGACTTACTTCTAACAATAGAATATAGCCAACATGATAGGATAGCTCTTTTATGGTTAGGTCACAATGTTATGGCAAAGGTGACAACATGTCATCCCTGTGCTTCCACTGTATAAAATAAGACTCTGTCTTAACGAGTGCAGCAGGCAGGAGAGTAATCCAGTTTATGGGCGTGGTGAAATACACTGCCATGCTGGAAAAGCACTTGTCAAGGAACTGCACACAGCCTGTGAGACCTGTGGGCAGCCTGCGGTCAACAGCCAGGGAAGCCTCGTTTCCTCAGTCACACAGCCACAGGAAACGGCCCGTACCCTGAGTGAGCTGGACGCAGATTCTTCCTCTGTTGGGCCTCCACATGACAAGGAACCCAGGCGGGCACCTTTATTGCAGCCTTGTGACATTGTGAGCAGAGAACCAAGCTAAGTTGTGCCTGGACCCTTGACCCATGGAAAGTGCGAGGCAATAACTGCATGTTATTTTTAGCTACTATTATTGTGACCCTGGGTTATGTGGCACTGAAACACTGCTGAAGTCTTATGGGAGTAGTGAAGAAACAGACCTAGGTAGATCCTGCACACGGTGGGTTTGTGTCACAGCTCATGGGCAGAGATTAGGAGCCCCTAATGTCATAGTAGGGACATCTAGCAACCCTGCCTCAACTTTCTCCTTGGCAAGACACATTACCTTTATAATCCTGAACTGCAAACAAATCTGCCTTCTAGCCATGAGGAAGACACTGTCTTCATCTTCCAAGGCTGTTGGCTCTACAGATATCCTTGAAAAACTAGTCTGGGACAACTGCTGTCACCAGATTTGCTATGGAGAATTGTTGCCAGAAGCTCAGAAGTTCTTGCGGCACTTTAGGTGAATTTCCATACACTTAGTGTTGTACAGTTGTGTGGGAGAGATCACGGGAAGTCTCATCCATGCCAACAGGTCCATTTGGGGCATGGTAGGATGGTAGAGAAATAATTGAACCTATTTTTAAAAATAATATTTATCTATAGTTTTTCCCTTGATAAACTTAAGTTGCAGTCACTGTTAATAATGTGCAGGCAATATTATACTGTGGTACACAGCAGCTGTGGGAATGTGCATGAATTTAAACATATCCACAAGGATATAAAGGGAGATTTTATGCTCTAACTTCCTCAAATGTAAAGAAGATATCAATTTATTACTGCCTTTTCACTACTCAAAATGTTGGTATTTTAGGCTATATAAACATGAGGCTTTAAAGATATTACAGAATATGAATAAAATTCAATAGATTCATTTCACTGAAAACATTTTCCAGCTACAAATACTTTTCAGTTTTTGACAAGTTTCTAATATCTTTAATACATAGTGTTGGTAGATCATGACATGATGGGTGAACTTAAATAGTCTTACTAGGCACAAAAATTCTAACGTTAACTTAGGAGAACAGATGTAATAATAGCCAAAAAAGTAGAATACTGATATATTAGTTTCCTATGGCTGCTATAACAAATGACCAGAATCATAGTGGCTAAAACAATACAAATTTATTGTCTTCCAGTTCTGTCAGTCAGAAGTCTGACATTGGTCTCACTGGGCCAAAATCAAGATGTCCATAGGGCTGCATTCCTTTCTGGAGATTTTAGATAGGAATCTATTTTCTCGCCTTTTCCAGCGTATTAGAGGCTGCCTACATTCCTTGGCTTGTGGCCCTTTGTTTCTGTCTTTAAAGCCAGCAATGGCTGGTTGGGTCCTTCTAATGTGCTATCATTCTGTTCTACTCCTCGTATGCCTCCTTCTTCCGTATTCAAAACCCTTGTGATTATTTTCCTTAGTCCCGGAAAATCTCCCTATTTTAAATTAAGATGATTAGCAACCTTAGTTCCAGACTCAACCTTAATGGCCTTTTACCATATAAGCCTAACATAGTCACAGATTCCACAGCTTCAAACATGGATATCCTTGGTGGGGCATTATTCTGCCTACCACAGCCGGCTAAGTCTGTTCACTCTGTTTCCTCACATTTTCCCTTTAGTTTTCCTTCCAGTCCTACTTATAAGGTCAAAAAGATCATCTATGAATATATTTTATAAACTGTGAGGCACTCTCCGAAGATAAAATGCAATGATAATTCTGCTTGTATAATGATATTTATATATTAATTTATTCTGCGTAAGTGAAAATCTCATCCTTTCACAAAATTACTGAGACTTCCTGTAGCATAGGTCATTAAATATAACAGCCAGCAAATTAAAAACTAAACATGTTTCTTTTATGGTCAAACCAAAAAAAAAAAAAAAAAAAAAAAAGTGTTTTCCCTTAATTTGCTAGGAAAGTGTTTCATTAACCTATAGTACTGAGCTCTTTTCCAATCAGATCTTTTCAGTTGCAGAAAATAAATTCAAATTTCACTTAAAAACTGTCCATGAAATTAATGCACTGATCTTTGGTATTATACGTGAGTGATACTGAATGAAAAGAAAATGTATTTCTAAATACATTATGCATGCTTTCATGCAGATTAACACAGAGCAATTAATTGTGAACTAGTAACTAAACTTGAATAAATCAGTGAGTCAACAGAAAAGAGCAAAGATACTTAAAGCTTAAATAAAATTAAGAAGTTTCGTATTTATACTCTTTTTATCAATAATGCACAAGGTGGGGAATTTTTCCCTAACTATATTTCCAAATATAGGTAATAGTTTAACTTCTTTAAATTACACATAAGATGGTTTTGGTGGTTTAATTGTACTTCAGTTCTCTTGTGTGAAATTTATCATCTGTACACTACTATATATATATATATTTTTTTTTTTTTAATTGAGAATGTCAGAAATATGCAGATGGACTAAAGTCTATCCTTTGAGCCAAAGAATATGTTAAGAGATGTAATTGTCCTTGTTCACTCACCTAGGGTACTATTTTTTTGACCTGCTCTCAGGTGTTCAATAATATTTATTGATTGACACAAAGTAAGCATTTTGAAAGAAAAGCATGCCACATTTTTGAATGAGCTCAAAAGATAACATTTCTCAATTTTCCTTGATAGAATAATGTTCCTATGACTAAGGAAAACAGTGGAGATATATAGATAACAAAATGCAGAAACTGAGAAGAACAACTCTGTGTTTTAGTGATTGACTATCAAAAATCTCTTTATAATCACATAATTCGTTTTGAAGACTCTCTCGTTTCACAGTCATTATTGAAGTGAAATACTGCAAAAGAGTAAACACTTACAAAAAGAAAGAAAGATGGAAAGAGAATGCAAGGAAGTAAAGAAGGAAGAAAGGAAGGAAGCAGGAAGAATGGAAGGGGGGAGAAGAAGAGAAGGGGGGGAAGGGAGGAGGATAGAAAGGAGGAAACCTTTAAACTTTAATGCCCACTGAAAAGAATACAAGTTTCTCCGGTTTTACAACAGGCATGATCTCTCAAACTCCCTAAATAATATTTAAAAATAGTTTCTTTCAGTGTGTTTAAGGCTATCCAGATGGCCTCAAAGGGATCCACCAGTGGAACATATACTTCTATATCTCTATCTCTGTCTGATTTAAAAGTAGTGAAATATATGATCCTTGTCTAAAACCCTACTTTGTCAATGGGAAGATTAACTTAGCTGAAACCATCGAATAACAATGAAATTAAAAAAAAAATTCTAAATGCTAAATTGTGTTTTAATATTTAATTGCTTTGACATTCAGAAAAAGGACAAATCCCTCCACACTGGATTATTCAAATATATTCTTATACATTTATATTTCTTTTCTTTTTTTTTTTGAAAAAAGTTTGTTTGACATCCTAAAACTTTGATAGCAGTTGAGTTGGCAAAAAGGAGAGGGAAGTGCTTTCCAGGCAGGTGAAGTGAGAGTCCATGCCCTTCTGGCAAAATGGTAAGATAGCTATGATATTTGTTAGTAGCTCTGAACTTATTCCTCGGTAATTTATTCAAATATCGTATAATTAAATAATTGACTTAAACTTTGTGGTAGGGTTTGACAATTGTTTTTCTATGTTTGTGTGTATGTTAGAAGTCCACACCTTTGGTCTTGTACCTTCAATTCGTAGTCAGGTAGAATTTCCTTATAGTCTCTTTCCTTTAAGGGTTCTGAGATTATATAAGATTCAGCATCTTGATTATATGTGAACTTACTTACAAGGCTTGTTGTAATATTGCTTTTCTGATTTTCTGCAATAAATAATTCTACGTAATAAATATTCTCTCAGTCCTTTTCCATGTGCCAGTCTCCATGGGGAAAAAGTATCTGACTTCTGCTGCTTAGGATATAATTTTCAAGTTATGTGTCAGTTACTGCAGCATATATTAAATCAGCAATAATAAAATTGACATGGATTGTTTGACTGTTACTTAGGTTTGTGTTCATTCTTGTCCATCTCACAAGCAAAGCATTAAAGAAAAACAAAATTAATTTATTTTAATAATGGCCCCAAGAGAGATGGAATCCCCCTACCTCTTAAGAAGAAATCTTATCAAAGAAGGCTAATGGAAGTATCCGTCCCTCATCATGTATGATAAGAGAGAAAGCTTTTACTGAAGGTAAAGCAAAGGAAAATAAACCATTAAGCTTTTTCAATTGCCCTTTCTATTCTTCCCCCACCCCCAAATACTTAGAAATTTGAAATTGCAATGGTACATTCCAGGAAGATTCTATTCTTGATTGTGAACCTCATTTTGCTGCTTGGTTTTACACTAATCCATAACTATAGGTCCAATAAAATGAAGTAAAGGCCAACATAACTAATTAGGTAAAATATCTTTATCATGGGTATATACAAAATAAACCAAACTAAAACCAAGTTCAAGATTGGAAATGCATTTGAACTTAGTGCAATAAAAAGATGATAGAGATAATATTACTTGGGTCTATCCAAAAATATGAATTTATATTGAAATCTTTTTAAAGAATCTTGATCTCAGCTCTAAAACTGGGATCATGAAATACCCAGGGCTTTATTTGAAAAAAAAAAAAAAAAAAAAATCTTCTTTCTCTCTACCGTACGTGTCCACAGAAAAAATAGCAGTGTTAATTGCCAGTTTCAAGTAAAGGGTAGAAAATGTCAAATACTATGAAACAAACTTCTTCCTAAAGCAACTAACAAAGAGGACTAGGGTTGAAGTGGCAAGTATTATAAATTATACATTATTCATAGTACAAACAAAAATACTAATACAAATAATACTCGATAGCCTTTATTATACATCTTATACATTTGGATGGAATTATATATTATTCTATTATCGCAGATATTTTGGATATTTCTTATAAAATTAACCATACAACCCAGAATTGGTACTCCTAGGCATTTATTTTAGAGAAATGAAAAGCAAAGCTCTGTCCACATAAAAACCTGTACCCTGATGTTCATAACAGCTTTATTTTAAATACGAAAAACCTGTAAATAAATACCCTCTCCTTAGGTCTATCTGAAGGACTACTAAGATTGTCTACATTGTGTTCTCCTTTATTATATAAATCAAGTAAGCCTAGCTTTACTTAATCAGCTAGTTATTCTGTTAGCCACTTTGTGAGTTGGCAACAGATTAGAAAATATTTATTGAGTCTGCACTATGTGTTGGGCACTGGGGATGCAAATCTGAAAGTCAAAGGAGGCCTGTACTCTCACGGAGATGGGAGTTAAGTGGGGAAGAACGTGGAAAACAGGTATACCTAGACATAAATAATTGCAAAATATATTGTTACGAGAGAAACAAACAAGGTGCTTTTATTTAGAACAAGGATTGGCTAATTACCACCTTTTTTGTTAAAGTGTTATTAGAAAACAGCCACTGCCATTTGTTTACATATCGTGTATGGCTACCATCAAGCCACAAGGGCAGAGTTGAATAGTTTCAACAAAGATTGTATGGCCTAAGTAACCTAAAATATTTACTATTTGGACCTTCAAGAAAAAGAATCTGTAGACCTCTGACTTGGGATAAAGATATTTTAAGTCTCAAGTTGGGTCTCAGTACTTTCACTTTCCTTCGTTTAGCGAGAGCCTATCTGTGAAAGCCAGGTGTTGACAAATTTTTAAAATGTTTTTTGTTAGTTTTTAGATTCCCTTATTTCTCGTTTAACATATTAAAATCTGGTCTGGTGATCTACTATATAGTAGAGTTTCTTCTCATTGTAGCTAAACTGTGAACCTTGGTAGTAGGACGGGGTGAATTTCATGCCATAGCAGAGACATATCAGTAGATCTTGAAGTATATTTTCTGGTCCTAACAAACATTTTTTTTTTTTTTTTTAATGAAATAGACTAGGATAGAAAAATAGAGTGGTATTGTACATATGAAGGCCTAGATTAGTAAGATAGCTTATAAAACCATTGTTTCAGTCACACACGCGCGCACTTGTTTGTTCTGGTTTACTGTTTATGGACACCAGTTTGAAAAAAATTGGCAAGTTATATTTTAATGAAACATGAAGCCTGTAGCCGAAGTATTTTGGAACATTTGGGTGATGGTGTAAAGTGTGACTCTCAGTGTTCCCATCTCATCGTTATGGGCCAAAGTTATTGGGAGAAGGTATTTAATACAAAAGGCTTTGGCATTCTTTCTGATGTAGGATTCTGGGAGGTGATCCCTTTGAAGACTTCCCTGCAAACAACCATGGGCATGCCAGGGAGAGTTGGAAAGCCTGTGGGTATATTTTGCATATATTCATTTCTAAAACGGCATGGCTTATTTTACTAGAGTATGGATGAGGGTGCAGCTGTGTCTGACACAACATTCTTGTTTTCCCAAGGCCTACTTTGTGGCATCAAATTTATCTCCATGATGCAGGGAAGGGTGGTGTAATTACCGACAGACCGGCAGACTGTTAGGGGGAGTGAGTTCAAAGCAAATAGCCCTCCTATTCGGCTACTTTGTGATTGAAAGGAAATGGCTTAGATGTAGTTCTGCCACTCCCTTTCCCCTCTCCTGAAGCCATAAAGATCTCAATAATGACCCCTGTAGGTTGCGAGGCTGACCAGCCATGCATGCCTCAGGGGAGACCAGGGCTTTTCTAGAGGCCATTACACGAGTCTAAGAACCCTCTCTTATTTCTGCTGCAATAACATCGAATACTGCATGCCCTCCGTGCAGATCCTGGTGTTGTGAGGTACCCTTTAAGAAAAAGAATTCAGAATTGTAAATTCTTGCCAAGGGCCCATGAAGCTGAGGATCCTAGAATTGTAAGATTTATTTCCTTCCCACTAAAGCCGCCTTTGCAATTATTTCTACAATATATATTGAAAATGCTTAGCAACTATGAGTCATGGGTAGAAAATGGAAATACTGAGGTTAGCAAGCAGAAATTACCTGAAAAGAGAATTTACTTTTTCAGGCTACATTTAACAGGGTTGAAAGAATCTTTCATTTTATTTCATCTGCCTTGCTACTTTATGCAGTAACAGATTTAAATATCAGATGTTTTAATAAGTACACAAACCCACATTTAATTTTTACATATTTTGGTATGAGTAAATTTGGAAACTGCCCCCGTAGAATAATGAGTAAACCATATATTTCATCATGCTTTATGAAAGGTGGCACAGGGTAAGAAGTATGTGGCACAACTGGTTGCCAGTTTTGCACAATAGCTATTCACAGTCCCCCCCCTTTATATTTTCTTTTTGAAATTATTTCATTTTAATGATCCAATTTTATTTTTTGACTTTGAGACAATTTCCACAGTAGAGAGTATGAAATTGCCAGATACTTACATCCTACGCCAACCTTGAAGCTGGGGCAAAGGTAAATGGTTATGGTCCTAGCCTGGCAAGTAAGACTTTGGAAGTCTAATGACGGCTTTCTGGGAAATTAGTTATTTTCAGATAAAAAGACTTAGGAGAGACCTAAGCCAGATGCCACAACTGGATATAGTGCCTAAAAGTGTGATAGACATCTGCCATCATAAAGAACACACCTGATTTCTGAACTATAATAATATGTTCAGGATAGTGGCACATAAAACAAAACAAAAAACTAATAACCTGGTTAACTGACATGATCTGTGAGGTGCTGAACTATTTCACCTTCGAGATCCAGACATTTGCAATTATAACATTTCCTCGAGCTTTTAGTTATTTTCATTTCTCTCTCTCTCTTTTTTTTTTGTGTGGTCGAAAACACATGAAATCTACCCCCTTAACACATCTTTAAGTGTATAGTAAACTATTGTTAACTATAATTACAATGTTGTACAGCAGATCTGTGGAAATTTACCATCTTAAATTGACAGAAAATTTATACCTAGTGAACAGCAACCATCCATTTCCTCCTTCCCTCAGCTCCTGGCAACCACCATTCTGATTTTCTGCTCCAACGAGATTGAGTGTTTTAGATACTTCATATAAGTGAAATCATGTAGTATTTGTCTTTCAGATGGGGAGAGGGAAGAGAAAAGACATTCCAGGCAAAGGAAATCTTCCTTCTATCTCCTTCCCATACCTCAGTATTTGCGTAAACATACTTCCACTCTGAGGAATACTGATTTTAAATATTCTGGGCTCTAGAATCTTCAACGTAACAGTCATGTAGGAAGAAACAGCCTGAAGATTAAATGAGACTGACTGATGATACACTCTGTAATGAGAACCACACATACACACGGCCATGTGCCACATAATAGAGTTTTGATTAACAACGGACCACGTATACAGTGGTGGTCCCATGAGATTATAATGGAACCGCAGAATTCCTATCGCCTAGTGATGCCATGACCATTGTAACTTCGTAGTGGCGGCATTGCTCATGTGTTCATGGTGCTACTGCACTGCCAGACAAAGAAAAGTATAGCACACACAATTACAGTGGTAGTTTATACCCTCAAGGTTTGTATAAGTGCACTCTGTGATAATCCCAGAACAAGATCACCTAATGATGCATTTCTCAGAATGTATTCCCGTCACTAAGTATGACTCTCTGAGTATGACTCTATAACAAACTAGAAAAGACATACAGTGTGTTTCCAAGTCCTAATAAACCGATGATAATTCTTAATCAGCATGGCCAAAAGGTAAAAGTTCTACAATGATTTGGTCTAGAGCATTCTTCCTGCAGTCTCTGTGATGCTTCTGTCTGCCCACACTGCTCACCTCCTCTGCTATCTGCATGAATATCTTCAGCCCTTGCTTCAGAATTTGTTTCGGAAGTCATTAGTCTTTGCTTATGCATGTTTTCAAACCATGCACGGTCATGCACACCATGTGCTTAAAAGATACATCCAGCTTGGCAGAGGTGTAGGGAGGGGGAAAAGAAGGAACTGAAATCGAGTCTGTCCTCTGCTAGCCACACCAGGCAGAGGAGGTATATGTTTGTAATCTGTCTACTCAAAAGAACTTCAGTAACTAATTTCTTAGCGTAAGTCCTCCAGGTTTATCTGTGTTGTAGTATGTGACAGGAGTCTTTCTTTTTTTATGACCGAATAATATTCCATTAGATATATATAACATTTTCTTTATCCATTGGTCTGTTGATGGACATTTAGGTTGTTTCCACTTCTTGGCTATTGTGAATACGTTACAGTTAATATGGGGGTGCAAATATCTCTTTGAGATCCTGATTTCAATTATTTTGGATATATGTATACCCAGAAGTGAATTTGCTGGATCGTATGGTAGTTCTACTTTTAATTTTTGAAGGTACCTCTATAGTGTTTTCTATAGTGGCTGCACCATTTTACATTCCCACCAACGGTGTACAGGGTTTCCAATTCTCCACATCCTTGCCAACATTTGTTATCTTTGTTTATTTTGATAAAGTCAGCTTTTCATTTTGTTGATTGATTTCTTTGCTGGGTAGAGATATTTAGTTTGGTATGATACCACTTGTCTATTTTGTTTTTGTTGCCTTTTGATGTTTTTGTTGCCTTTTGGTGCCTTTTGATTTTTTTGTACTTTTGATGTTATATTCAAGAAATCTTTGCCAAAACCAATGTCAGGAAGCTTTCCTCCTATGATTTCTTCTAGAAGTTTTACAGTTTTAGGGATCACATTTAAGTCCTTAATCCATTTTGAGTTAATTTTTATGTATGGTGTAAGGTAAGGATTCAGTTTCATTCTTTTCTATGTGGATGTCCAGTTTTCCCAACACCATTTGTTGAAGAGACTTTGCTAACCGCATTGTGTATTCTTGTAAACCTTGTCCAAGATCAGTTGACTGTATGGCCGAGTTCATTTCTCGGCTCTCTATTCCATTGCATTAGCATATATCTGTCTTTATGCTAGTACCATACTGTTTTAATCACTGATACTTTGATATATATTTTGAAATCAGGAAGTGTGATGCATCCAGCTTTGTTCTTTTGCAAGATAGTTTTGGCTATTTGGGATCCTTGCAGGTTCAATATGAATTTTAGGATTTTTCTTATTACAGTGTAAAATGCCATAGGGATTTTGATGGGTGATGGCATTGAATCTGTCGATTTCTTTGGGTAGTATGGACATTTTAACAATGCTCACTCTTCCAATCCATGAGCATAGAATATTTTTTATTTACCTGTACTTTTAATTTCTTTCATCACTGTTTTGTAGTTTTCAGTGGATAAGGCTTTCACCTCCTTATTTAGTTTGAAGTAAGTACACTTTATTCTTTTTAATGCTATTGCAAATGGTTTTATTTTTAAAATTTTCTTTGCAGACAGTTTGTTGTTAGTGTATAGAAACAACTAATTTGTATGCTGATTTTGTGTCCTGCAAATTTACTGAATTTTTATTAACTGTAACAGTTTTTTGGTGGAGTCTTTATGGTTTTCCATATGTAGGATCATATCATCTACAAACAGAGACATTTTTGCTTCTTCTTTTCCAATTTGAATACCTTTTATTTCTTTTCTAATTGCTCTGATTAGGTCTTTCAACACCGTGTTGAACAGAAGTGGTGAGAGGGGGGAGCCTTACCTTGTTCCTGATCTTAGAGGAAAAGCTCTCAGCTTCTCACCATTGAGTATAATGTTAACTATAGTCCTGTTATGTACCGTCTTTATTATGTTGAGGGATTTTTTCTTTCGGATGTTGATTTCCAGTGTCATTCCACTGTTCTTGGAAAATTAAATCTTAACATTTGTTAAGACTCATGTTTTAACCTAACATGTGATCTAGCTTGGAAAATGATCCCTGTACTCTTGAGAAAAAATGTATGTTCTGCTATTGTTGGGTGGAATGTTGTGCATGTCTGATAAGTTTATTGGTCTATGGTGTTGTTCAAGTCCACTCTTTCTTTATTGATTTACTATCTATATAGTCTACCCATCGTTGAAAGTAGGATATTTAAGTTTCCTATTATTATAATGCTATATCTCCCTTCAGGTCTGTAAATGTTTGCTTTATATATTTATGTGCTCTGATGTTGCATGCATATGTATGTACAATTTTTACATCTTCCTGTGAATTGACTCTTTTATCTTTATATAATGTCCTTTATCTCTTTGTACAGTTTTTGACATAGAGTCTAATTTGTCTGATATAAGTACATCTACTTCTGCTATCTTTTGCTCACCATTTGCATGGAATATCTTTTTCTTTCACTTTCAGCCTATGTTTGTACTTAAATTGAAAGTATGTCTGTTGTACACAATGTGTAGCTGTATTTTGTGTTTTTTTTTTTTTTTTAAATCTGTTCCACTAAACTCTTTTGATTGGGGAATTTCATACATTTATAGTAAAGTAGTTAGTGGTAGTAAAGGTCTTACTAATGCCATTTTGTAATTGTTTTCTGTCTTAGTTCTTTTATACAACCCTTTTCCTTGCTTGCAGTCTTCCTTTATTTTTTGTTGAAATTTTGTAGTGGCATGCTTTGATTCCTTTATCTTTTTCTTTTGTGTATTTCTTTTTTTTTTTTTTTTTTTTTTTTTCCATGAGGTGTGTTTTATTTTCACTAATCATACAAATTATTTTCTACAATATCCCAGGGCAAATCAGAGAATCTGGCAGTCTGATTGGTAGGGGGTCCCCTCAGAGACCCACAGGCTGATGGCATGGGTGCAGAGTGCCCGGGTTCACAGTGCAGCTTGTCACTTGTGTCCATTTTGCAGGTGGCCCCTTCTCCACGTCATGACTGGAGCCTCCGAGATGATGGGGGTGAGGAGTGCTCTAGGTTATTAGGAAATTTCACTCTGCTTCTCCTGCTCAGTGGTCTCTTTGGTGGGCAGGGTGTTCTTTTCCTGCATCTCCATCTTCTTCAGTTTGGCCTTATCAAAATTGGTGATTTTCCTCACGTTGGGCTTGTCTGCCATTTTCTTGAAACGATCCCTGGTCTTCGCTCTGAGCCAGGGCTCCTGGTTACTGCTCGTGTTGCTGCAGCAAGAGACCTTGTACATCTTTTATCTATATTTTCTTGTAGTTACCATTGGGCTAACATAAAATATCTTTTAGTTATAACAATGTAGTTTAAGCTAATAAAAACAACTAATCACATACAAAAACTCTATACTTTTAGGCTCCCCCCCACATATTTTATGTTATTGATATCACCATTTTTTTTATATATTGTGTATCCATTAACAAATGTTTGTCATTTAAATTATTCTTAATTTTTTTTTTTCTTTTAACTTTTACTCTGAAATTAAAAGTCATTTGTGCAGTTTAGATCCTTTTTTGATTCAACATAGTTTGGATCATTGTGTTTCTTGAATCTGGATGTCCATTTCCTTCTTCAGATTTGGGAAAATTTCAGCCATTGTTTCTTCAAATAAACTTTCCGCCCCTGTCTCCTTTCTCTCTGCCTTCTGGGACTTCCATAAATTGTATATTGGTCTCTCGGATGGTTTCTTGTAAGTCCTTTGATCTTTCTTCATTTTTAAATTTTTGTTCCTTTTTTTCTTTTTGCTCCTCTGACCGGATAATTTAACTTCTGTTGAGTTGGTTGATTCTTTTCTTATTACTGTTCAAGTTTGCTGTTGAACCAGTGATTCTTTTTCAGTTTATTTCATTTTTCAGCTTCAAATTTATTTGATTCTTTTTAATATTTTCTCTATTGAAATTTTTATTTTGTTTGTGTGTCACTTTCTTGAATTCATTGAGCATGTTTTTCCATTTACTTTTGAAATCTTTGTTGCGTAATTCATATATCTTTTCTTTAGGGTCTGTGTCTGGAATATCATTTGTTCCTTTAAGTGGCACATTGCTTCTTGTAACTTTGTGTTGGTATCCACATGTTTGAAAAAACAGCCACTTTTCCTAGTTTTTATCGACTTTTTACAAAGAAAGACCTTCACCACTCAGCCAAGTTAGAGATTCGGGGGACTTCTCACCCCTTTTCTGTGGATATGTCTTTTTCCCACTTGCAGATTTCTAATTAGAAGGATTTGCTGGTCTCTTTTTTTTCACAGGAGTTCACAATCTCTTGCTCCCTCTGGTGTCTGTCTGTCTGTCTGTCTGGTATACCATAGGTCCTCCGAAGCAGTAATATGCTTACCTATTCAGAGGCCCCCAGGCATGTTAAGTATGTGGGTCGTTTTTGTAAGTCAAGTTGGGTTATGCAGAATCTGGTTCTTCAGAGAGCTCCCTGAAAAGCTAGAATGTTGATTGTAGTGTCCACTCTTCTCTTTCCCTCCTGAGGGAAGACCAGTGAGCTGTTACTCGTACTTCTGCAGCAGCAATATACCGCACTGATCATTTTTCTTCTTTCTGCACTCTGAGAAAAACTCATCCCTCAAGCAACTTCTCTGAAAAGTCAGGATGTTGGATGTGTGGTCAAGTCTTCTTGTTCCCTCCCCAGGTTGAAACTGAGAGCTGAGAGTCTTCGCCTGATCAGGTGGCACTGCACTGGGGGATTGACAATGGTGAGGGAGTGTCAAAAATTTTCCTACTGGCTATGAATTGGCTGGTTGTGTACTTGCCTGGGGTCTAGAAGTCTCCCAGCGGGTTTATGGATTTCACACAAAGAGTATTGTTGAATCCGTGTCTCCATTGATGGAAGGAACGTATGAGGCTTCCTGTTCTGCCATCATATTGGCATCACTCTATGTAATCTCGTGTGTGAGAAACTTTTTAAAACACATGCAGACACTCTGGAGAAATTATAAAGAAAATGCCTCCAGCAAAGGATGTGCTTCACTATAAAGATAGTTACTAAAACATAGTATTGAAGCATGAGTTGTGACAAAAAATACTTAGCTACTGAGGAAGCTCAAATAGGAACTCCTCCCAATTATATATTCCATTCAAACTCTCTGATCAATGTAGATAAATCTTCAGAGATTTAACAACATGGGAAAACAAATGTTTTCCAGCTTTATAATCTCAAAGTAAATAATAGCATAACATGTCAATTAAAAGTATGAACGTAAAGGTGTAATTAATGTAAATATTTTCCCAGATATTCCACATAAAATATCTTTGAGAAGATATTTTAGCCCAGCTGTATTTCAGGAACTTGTCTACATGGGTAACTAATACTTTGGGACAAAGGTAGCTGGTGTGCTATGTGTTCTAGTGCAGTTTATTGCAGATATTCTGTCTTAGCTACCCTTCTTGATTCTAGACCATTCTTTCCTCACCTGCTCTTGAACACCAGCACTTCATAATCTGTCTGTGTACTAGGTTCATCATGAAATTCTTTATCTGCATTAAATCTGTATTCTTGTCATTTTCTTTAGAACTCCTTTGTTTCCTATAGTCCTCCCGTATCTGTATTTTTTCTTAAAGCCAGAAGGAAAATACTGAGCACTGTGCCCGGGACATTGTTTAGATGCAATACGTGCTTGTTAAATCTGCTTTTGCTGAATCTGCATCTCAGATTGAAAGCTCTGTTCCAGTCAGGCTATTCGCAATGCCTCAAATATAGACCACACTGTCATTTCTAGAACACCCCCACTGCTTTTTCTCGGCACCTTCTCTGTGCATACTTTAACATCCAGACTGCACTATACCTCCTTCACAAACCATCCGCTGTTATTCTCCATGAACTTTACTTCTTCCAAATGGTATCATTTATAATGTTTTCTATAGATTTGAGGTCTCACTCACATAAAGTATCACATGAGATGCTAGCATTTTCATTCCAACTCTATTCTCTGCTTCTGTATTACAAAGATAATATGTCATGCTTCCGTGTCTCTCTCACATAAGTCTCTTTATAATTTAAAACTCGTAAGTCAATACACATGGATGATTCATTCATTCAATATGTGTGGCATTATTTTGTGCGAGGGAATGCATTAACAATTTTAACTGCTACTTCCATAGCACGTACAATGTGCCAAGAATATTCATTAATTCATTTCGCCCTCATAATAAGTTAATATTAAACAGGCACTATTTATTTTACCCAAATATAAAATTACAGGTAGGGAAACTGAGATACTGAGATTTATATGACTTCCCTGAATTTTACATACAAAAATAGGTTGTAGAGCCAGGCTTTGACCTTAGGTGTTAAGAGTTCTGGGGTCAGGGGTCTGTGCTCTGACCGCTGTGTACTTGTGTGCAGTACCTTTAAATGCTAGAAGTATTCATGTCTTAAAACTTTCTTTACCCTCAAGGAGCTAATAGTTCTTTAAGGAGAGAGAATGATGTAAACATGTAAGAGCAATATAATTTCATAGGTGGTATGATATTAGTTTGTATAAGGAAGTGGATGGAGTAATCAATTTTACATGAAGTAGGGGAGCTGTGAGTCTTGTAGCTAATCTGATAGTTGAGCTGGACTTGAAAGGCAAGTAATTGCTTGCGAGTTGAATAAAGGCACATAGGGACACAAGAAGCATGATGCTTGGGAAAATTTTATGTAGTTTGGTATATAGGGCTACTTGCCAACCAATATCTAGTCTCTATTTCCCATTTATTTTCACACTGATTTTGTTTGTAAGGACAATGTGGTCAGTCTCCCGTGTAGCTGGATCTGTCCATATGATTAAGTTCTAGCCAGTGAGGCGTAAAATACAGGGTTGTGTGGGACTCTCGTAACAATGCAGAACCCTCAATGTGGACCTTAAAACTGTTATTTTTGTTTTGTTTTGTTTTTTTAAATAAGAGAAAAGGATACATTTGTATTCTGTTAAAGCCACTGGTTTTGAGTTCTTCTGTTACATGAAGTAGAATAAAATTCTAATTGATGTAGAGTAACTGGAACACAGAGTGAGGGAGTAGTCCTTGTTTAGGAAGGCAGTTCGAAAATATTTGAAGAGAGGTAATAAAATGCATTGATGTAAGAAAGTTTTACTTTCTTTCACAAGTAAATGTTTATCAATCCTGGCTAAATTATAATCACCTGGCTAATTTATAATTTAAAAAGATAAAAACATATAATTTCCAGGTCCCACCATAAACCAATTGAATTAATCTCTCGGGAAAAGGTTTTCAACCTTGGCTGCACATGTAAATCGTGAGACCCAGGCCACATCCAGACCTAGTATGTAAGACTATCTTGGGGTGGGAACTCAGGCATTGTTATTTCAAAAAAAAACCTCCCCAAGTTATTAAAATGGTCAGCCATGGGTGAGAAACACTGCTGTAAGCAATAGGCTTAGAGAGTCGTATGAGAATTTTTAGGTTGAAGAGATGTAGTTATCAGTTTGTGTTACAATTTTCACTGCAGTGTGGAGGATCGATTGATTCAGAAAAACAAAAGAACATAATATGTTTTAGAATAAAATGTACTACTTTTATCTAAATTGTTCAAAAGAGGATTCTTTGGAATAATAAGAATCTCAGTTTTCTACATTAATATGAGTAGGTGTGCTTCACCCGGCATGGTATGATCTGATTTTTAAAAGGCCCTAGACAAGGAATCAGAGTATCCTAGGAAGGCTCATTCTAACTATATCAGTTTGAGCTGTTGGAAACTCCACTAAAAGTGACTTGATCAATAAGGGTACTTATTGCTTCACCTGACAAAGTCCGGAAGTGGGGTGCTTTCAGAATAATTGTGGCATTACCTCCTCCCGCCTTGCTTTTCTTCCACGCTTGGTGGATGACTTATGGGTTGTTGTAGATCCAAGCATTACACGTAGATGGTAAAGTCCAGAGACAGGAAGGGAGAGTAACATGTCTTTCTGTTCTTTATCAAGAGTGAGGACAATTTCTGAGGAGCCCTTCAAGCCCATTTCCTCTAACGTTTCACTGGTCAGAATGGCATCATGTGACCATGCTTAAGGAAGGATAGCTGTGAGGGCCAGCTCTCAATTCTACCTGCTCTCCGTGGATCTTACTGAAATTTTGAGCTTTGTTTTGGCCAAGATTTAGGAAACCCTTTAGAAACCATATGGTAAAATATCCAGCCAGAGAAAATCCTGACTTCAGGAGATAGTTTTAAATAAAAAGACAACCAGAACTTAAGCTGTGAGTACCTCAAAAGCAAGGAGGAAGTGGAGCTTCTTTATCTAGAATCAATCAGATGGAGAGCATATGGAGACAAAAAAAACTGAAGTGGCAGGGCTGCCTTGTGTTGTCAGCACAGAGTGATAAAGGAGCATACGTGACTCTAAAAAGACATATTATTATACTGTGGTGCTCAACAAATCACGTAACCTTTCTTGGTCTCAGTTTCTTCAGTATAGTGGTTATAATACCATGTTCCCCCAAAATAAGACCTAACCGGAAATTAAGCCCTAGTATGATTTTTCAGAATGATATCCCCTGAACATAAGCCCTAATGCGTCTTTTGGAGTAAACCTTAATATAAGACCCGGTCTTATTTTAGGGGAAATATGGTACTTTCTAGATTTCTTAATGTGGTTCTTTTTTTCCTTGAAAAAAAAGAGGACATTAGATACATAATCTATCCTCTACAAATTGCAATTATATGTTTTTAACGCATTTTATAGGAACTGTAATAGTAAATAGTAAATACAGGTAGGTGTTTATTACATCAAAATGATACCTGTACATTAGATTGTTATTTTTACTTGAATAAGGGGAAAATGGCACCTGTTGACTATCTGCAGTGTTCCAAGTACTGTGCTAGGAATTTTTGCTTATTATCTCCATTCTGTGAAATATATCTCTATGCTATGAGTAATCTTAAAGATGAGGAGACTGAAACTCGTGAAGTTGAGTTAATTAACTTAATATTACACAGATAACAAATGCCAAAGGTGAGGTAGTAATTGTGTTAAAGGGAGTACTAAGCTTTTGAGAGATAAGAAATTCACAATTTAAATTTACAAGTGTGAAAGCTGAATTTTTGTTACAGCTTTGAGTTTGGAAGCAGTGAGAAAAAAACATACAAAGTGTGACTCAGGGTTGAGATATTAGTTGGCTATAGTATTTTCCCTGGTGTAATGATATTTATGTGATAGCTTCTTTGAAAATACCTTTGAACCCTTCCTCACAGGGCCTACTTTTATCAACATTAAAGCAGAGTTTTCTCATTCTGATTCTTTCCATGGCTAGGAAATACTTTATTTTAACATCAATTAAGTTCTCATGTTATTCTATTTATAGGACATTAACTTTTGATGTTTTGCAATATTATTTTCTTAATTGGTTCACAGTGTTGACAGAAAATTGTTAGCACTTGGTCAGACCCTAAGTAAATGTTGATTTAGCCTTTTGGGCCCCAGTTTTCTTATCTAAAAATTAAGGTTATTCTTTTAGGATTTGAAGAGTGAAAACCTACTTACTTTTAATAACAGCAATGCACAATTGAATCACCATGCCCTTAACCACAATGAAGAGCAATCCTTGATGATTAAGCTAGGTTGTATTTTAATGTTAAGTCATAATCATACTAGAAATCAGATGAGTCCTCGTATTGAGGAAGTTACGGAGGAATCACCATCCTAGGTTTATATTTTCATAAAGAGCAACTTTCTGGGAAAGACCCATTTTGACAGAGAAGAGAATCCAGATGCCGATATTTTATTCATTACCAATGAAAGTGTCGCAAAAATGTCGGTAAAGAAAAGCTGATCTCTGAGTTTGGACTCTGGCTTTCCTTTTGTAGGCTCACCCCTGAGTTTTAGCCTAAGAACAACAACAAAATAGCAAATCCACAGTAAACTAAATGAATCCCCACCGTCCTGGAGGCTATGCGGCAGCTCTGACGTCAGTGTAGGGGCTTCAGCAGGGCTATGAGACAGCTTTGCTAACGTGCCACAAAGGTCCTGATGGTCTGGGTGTCAGCAGGCTTCTGGGGACACCTGTGGCCAGGAGCAGCAGCATAGTTAGGGACCTCAACAGGATACCTGCTGTTTGGCAGAGCACATAATACAATGCCAGCTACTTAAGTCGCAGTCTCCAGAACAAAAATCAAAGAGGAAAAAAAAAGAGAAAGAAAACAAAAACCAAAAAGACACAAGGAAACTTTGGGAGATGTTGGCTATGCCTGTTCCCTTGACTCTGGTGATATTATCATGAAGTTTGCATATGCCCCGACTCATACAATGCCCCAAATTGTATACATTAAGGAGCTAATATCCAAAATATACAAAGAACTCATACAACTCAACAACAAATAAAGAACAAACAACCCAATTGAAAAATGGGCAGAGGAACTGAAGAGACATTTCTCCAGAGGATATACAAATGGCCAATAGACATGTAAAAAGACCTCAACATCACTAATCCTCAGAGAAATGCAAATAAAAACCACAATGAGATAGCACCTCACCCCAGTCAGAATGGCTATCATCAACAAGACAAAGAGTAACAAGTGTTGGAGAGGCTGTGGAGAAAAAGGAACCCTTATACACTGTTGGTGGGAATGCAGATTGGTGCAGCTGCTATGGAAGGCAGTATGTAGGTTCCTCAAAAAATGAAGAATAGAATTACCATATGACCCAGCAGTCCCTCTCCTGCGTATCTACCCAACACATCTGAAAACATTTATCCATAAAGACAGGTGTGCTCCAATGATCATTGCAGCTTTATTCACGGTGGCCAAGATATGGAAACAACCAAAGTGTCCTTCAGTAGATGAATGGATAAATAAGATGTGGTTTATATACAAAATGGAATACTATTCTGCCATAAGAAAAGATGAAATAGTACCATTTGCGACAACATGGGTGGATCTTGAGATTATAATGCTAAGTGAAATAAATCAGACAGAAAAAGTACAGAACTATATGATTTCATTGATATGTATATATAAAACTGAAAACAACAAAAGAACAAGACAAACAAATGAAGAAACAAAAACTGATAGACACAGACAAAGTTTAGTGGTTACCAGAGGGTAAGGGGGCAAGGGGCTCTAGAAGAGTGTAAATGGGGTCAAATATATGGTGATGGAAGGAGAACTGACTCTGGGTGGTGAACACATGTGAGATATAGATGATGTGGTATTACAGAATTGTACACCTGAAATCTATGTAACTTTAATAACAATTGTCACCCCAATAAACTTTAATTAAAAAAAAAGTGCAGATCTTTGTATATCAATTATACATATGATGATCTTATGTAAAACAAGAGAGGAATGATGGAGACAAGGATGCTTTATATTTGGTTATATTAATTTTATGTTGCTGTGCAGCAAATAGGCACAAACTGAGTGCCTTAAAACACCACCTATTTATTTTATTGTTTCACTGTTCTGTAGGTCACAAGTCCAGGCCTGGAATGACTGGCTTTTCTGCTTTAGGTCGTACAAGACTAGAATCTAGTTGTCATTGTCACGGGGTATGTTCCCATTTAGAGCTCCAAGCCCATGTGGATGTGGTGGCCTTGATTTCCTTGCCATGTTGGACTGATGTGCCTGTTTCCTTGCAGGACGTGAGCTGTGGGCTGTTATCAGGTCTGTTGCTGCCCCAAAGCCTTGCCATAGTCCCCCTCAATCTTTAAGCCAGCAACAAAGACTGTCCCTTGTGTCAAATCCCTCTTAGGCTTCAAATCTCTGACTTCTAGAAGATTCCATTCTCTTTTAAGTGGTCACTTGATTACGTCATGTCCATCCAGGACAGTTGCCTATCTTAAGGATAACTGTTTTGATACCTTAATTGCATCTGCAAAAATCCCTTTGTAGCAGCCACCTAGATTAGTAAAAGGTGTTTTATGCTAGGGAGAGGGCACATTGGGGTCATTTTAAAAGCTCCTCTAAGGACCCCAGAAAATATGCACAGGGTTTACATTTGTCAAGGCCTTTGTTGTTTTCATCCCAAACTTTCTTTCTCTTCATGACTACCATGCAAAGCAAGTCCGTCCAAATTAGTTTATTAATTGTCGGTCAGAAAACACTTATGTTTTTCGTTGTCTTTTGTGCATTCAGTTTGGTCTGCCAGAAAGAGCCTGGTTTTAATTCTTTTTCTTGTTCTTTTTAATCATGTTTTTCGTAACTCATAAGTTCAAATTCTAAGTGCTGTGTAAATTTTCCCTTATCATTTACACCTGAAATGACCATTTTTCCATTTTGTTGATCTATATGCACCAATCATTTTTAAGTTTTTGGCAGTATAGGGGAGATATTTTCAGTAGCAGCAAACTTTATTTTTCTAAAACAAAATATTTTGAGGCAATTCACATGCTAGTTATTGAGCTCTCCTGTTTTCATAAGTGCTACTTAATTAGGAACATTTTCAATAGAGCATCAAGTAAGACATTAGAACAGTTTCCTGTTCTAAGATTTTCCTTTGTTCTAATTCAGAAATACTTTGACATTTTATTATTAATTACAAGTATTTACTGAACTCTGTAGTGTTTACATCTTAATTACCAAGCAAAACACCAACAATTTTGCATATTACTAAATATATATACGATTAATTTTTGTGGATTTAGTAAGTTTTTTTTTTGCTTTAGTCTCTACAATAACTTGGTCAAATAGAGGGTTCTCTGCTTAGGGGATGCGGTATGTAGTGGAACGTATACTTTGGAATTAGATCTAGGTTTGCATCCTGGAGCTATGTGTAATTGGGCAAGTTATGTAATGTCTTTGAGCCTTATTTCATTTGAAAAAAATGGAGATAACATGTCAAAAGATTATTGTGAAAATGTGAGATATTTTAAAGCATATGCAATAAGTAGGTAATAAACAGTTTCTTTTTCCTTGTTCTTCCCTCACAATTTCCAACAATTTGAAATGGTATGCGTTTTAAATTGAATATTTAAATTTGTATGTGGTAATATGATTGATTAATCATGCAAGTGCTAGCAGAACAACTTAGAGCTATGCACTGTTTTGCCTGTAGGAGGCAATCATCTTTTTCTTCTCTCAGTTTGCTATGTAATAGGCACTTTATGCTGAGCAAGCATTTATAGCTTGTCCATTGGCGGAATGGGCCAGAAACTTAGTGTTAGGACCTGTTTGAAAAATAAAGTATCTTGAAATAAAAAGAGGTACTTTAGACAAACGCACAGGAAAGAGACATGATGGGGAAATCTAGAAAAACTATTAGAAAGAAATGATAATATATATAAAACACAAAATGAATGCTAGTACTCTAAAGAGGGCTCCTGGAACAATGTGGTGACCAAGAATAGGACCCAGAGCCAGAGTGGGGTGAAAAAAATTCCTGCAGAGATGTGTAGAAGCTACAGTATGGTCTTTATTATAAGTAAATATCTATAGACAAACCATGAACTATATATTTAAAAGAATTGAAATTGAAAGTTTTATTGAAGTCAACAAACGTATGCATTGAACGGATATTACGTATTGTAAACTGTGCAAATTTATGTTGATATATAATGTATAAAACATGATGCACGTGTTCTAGTTGTTCACAAGGGTGATGAAATTTATCAGGTTATAAAAATTGCAATACATGATTATACGGTATAATAAACTGTGATGACAGTGGAAGGTCAGTGTCTTTAGGGGATCATGAAGGAGTATATGGGTTACATGACTTCTGGGATAGTCAAGCCAAGATTTACAAAAACGTTAAATGTGTAGCTGAAATTTGAAAATAACAGCGTTCACAAAATAGCTAAGGCAAGAAGGACAGATTACCTGGGAAGGTAATCTACCTACAACATCTGCTATGCCCTTAGGAGTTGATCCTGGTCCAAATGACCTGGTTGGTACTATCTTATCTCCCTGTTTGATCTGACCACTTCATGTGCATCCATCTTGAACTTGATACCTCAATCCAACAGTATGATTTTCCTTAATTAAAGCTTATTGCTTTTTGTGTTGTCTTAATTTTTTAGACAATGTTAACCTAAGTTTTGGTTTTATGCCTTAGTAGAAATGTTTAGTTTTTTCATAACAGGTTAATTTTTGTGGAAATTATTTATTAGCTCACACAATCCCCCCAAAAAGAAATATAGTTAAAAATAAAGCTTACTATATGGATTGAAAAATTATACTAAATAATTCTATATAAGAAATAAACTATTCTATACCCATCCCCATTATTCTTGTTTTGTAAAACCTATATTGACTTATATCTTGCCTGGTTTTTATTTCTAAGTGACTGTAGCCATTAAATTTTTTTAAAGAAATTTCAGAGGATATTTCTACACATGTATTAATTTAAGTAATGTGACACCATCTATCAGCAAAGGAAATATTACTGAGCCATGATGAGTCTGAGTTATTTAAAAAATATATTCTGATTTGCAAAGTGATTGTCAAAACCATATATATTTGGTCGATCTACCATCTATTATAATTCCTTATATGCCATTTGCATTTTATTTACAAAATTGTGATTATATGTATTTAGTGGAAATACTTCAAGTAAATTTTCCCTTTCTTCTCCCTGGCCTTTCCTATGTGTAAGTGTATAGTTTTCCTATATAGCCTTATGAATCTATAGAAAATGTAGACTTGATAAGTAGTTCATTTACATATATCCATCTCCCATAAATTTAGGGAGTATAGATTGTTTTTACAACCTTGTAGGTATCTTCTAGGACAACTAGTACTCCACTGTTAATTTTAAGTGGGAATAAAAAAGAGATGGTATTTGCAATGTAATTACTCTACTTGAATAAATCTATTAAAAAAATCTTTTCTGAATCTAGGAAACCAGTTATTTTTCAAGTATTTTACTTCTTTGGAAAGATGATAAGAATTAAAAATAAAAGTGTTGTGTGTAGAATATATTTCTGAGTAATCCCACCACCCCATGAATGAATGAAAATAACAATTGGAAAAGATAGAGAAGCCAATAATATCTTTTTAAAAAAAGCTTTTATAATCAAGGTTAACATTTATCCACGGCTCACTTTGTGCCATGCAATTTTCTAAGGACTTTATATTAACACACATATGTACAGGTAAGCAGTATTAGGTTCTCCACATATGAGACAAAACAGGCATAGATAATAAATTAGCTTGTTGGTGTACAGCTAGTAATGAACAGAAGTCCTCTGAACTCAGGCAGTCCACCTCCAGCCCCAAGTTCTTAATCATTAAGCATTCTTACCTCTTAGGTACAATTAGATCTACTTTTATGGAAGAAGTAGTAAATAGTACTAAATAGTACATGATACTTTTTCCTACAGCTTCCAGCTTTGAGCCATGAAATGTCCATGTTCAGAATATAAAAGCCACATTATTGTAGCAAGTGCCCTTGTCAGAAATACTGTCTTGCATCCTAGAAATCATATGAAGAGTTGTTTTATTCACCAAAACGATCTTGGAAATCTTTCAATATGACTCCTGACCTAAACTTTTTGATATGGAGGAAGACTATTATTTACACTGATGAATCTGGAAACAATATTGAAAATGTTATAGGTTAGCAGGGTTCTGACTAGTGCTAAATAGCTCGGTGATAGCTTTGTAAGTCACCTCATATCACCTGTTCCCTGAACCCTGGATCCTGTGAAGCCAAATGTGGCTATTTCCATTACATTTTGTTGGTGAACTTGGAGTATATGTGGTTAAATTTTTTTGTATTTGCTGTGCTTAAAATAAATACAATTTACAAAAACCAATAGTTTCTTTTATATTTTTTCCTTTATAATTACTGTAGATATTTATAAATTTTATCTCTCTGTTAATTTTCTAATTATTTTTTAATCCCATACTCTCCAAGCATCTGTCTGAATAATTTACTTATGTCAAAGCAGTATTTGCCACCTTTGGAAAGAAGCACCATGTGTGTGATATTGAATAATTATTATTGTGTGGTAGCAAGATACATGATTTGTAGAATATAATCCTGCTCTATGATTTATTAGCTTATTGCCTTGGGAAATTTTTATTACCTTTATAAGTCTCAGTTTTTCAACAGTAAAAATGGATTAACAACAATTAGTTTCAATTTTTTTCTCAATTAGAGAAGATATTTTAAACCTATTAATCACAGTTTAACCAATTAAAATATCAATTCTTATACAGTTTACATTTCTAAGAGCAATTCTTTAGACTTCCACCATTTATCAATCAAGAATCACGGACTTAAATAATTTCAGGGCCCAAGGCAAAAGTAAAACTAGGAATTATTTATCCTGGCTTATTTCATCTTTAGACAATGGTAACTGTTCGACTATTAAGTGAAAAATCTTCTCTCTGATTTTCCTCCATGGATCTAACTTCTGATGCCTGAGGCCAAAGAAAACAAGTCAGATTGTTTCTAATGATGTCTGACTTGGCTTCACTATTAATATTTCAAATAGAAAGTTTAAGAACTCAGTATTTTAATTTTATTTTAATGGTTGTAGTGTTTCATGATATACAAAACTAATGAAAACCTGCAATGTAAGAACTTCGCTCTGTGAAAGCACATTGCCTATGTTATTGATATTCGCTGCAAAGGATTACCATGATACTCAGTTTTGGAGATCAGACACGAGTACCTCACTATGTGGATGAGAAAACTGTTAGAGAGAGAATTTGGTTTATTGGATTGACCTCAGAATTCTCCCATTTCCTCCAGTTTACTACAGTGATAGTGGAGCTCATGCTGTACAAGAAAGCATGACCATGCTAAAGGAGTTTTGGCTTTTCAGTTAGAAAACAAACAAACAAAAACAACAACAAAAAGCAGTTCTCTTCTTAGAATGCAGAGATCTCTGTAGAAATTGGAATTCTTCTTTTTTCACACTTATATATTGTTTGTTTTTTATTACTGAGAGGAAGCTGTTTACCTGTTGCTGCTGTTAAGAGCTTATAGTACTATAACAGTTGGGGCTCTTCTTGTTTTAGGAGCAAAGGATCCAACTCTATAGGTTTAAGGAAATAGCCCATTTCATCTGGATCTAGTGGCTCCTACGAAATCATGGGAACTCTCTGTCTGTTTCTTTGCTCTTGTTCCCTCTCCCATGTGCTGCATCACTCAGGCAGGGTACTAATGTAGACACCAGGAACGCCAGGCTTTCACTCTCCTCTCTAACAAGAAGCTAGAAGACGTGTCTTTTTATTACAATTCCCAAAGAACTTCCAAAATGGGTTGCAAGGGACGAGCCTCTTGCCCTAATTAAGGGTGTTATTGGCTAGGGGGATAAAATGCTCTGATTTGCTTTTTGGGTCATGTGTCCACTCTTAAACCAGGGGTGAAATCAAGCAAACACAAACTGGCTTGAGAATAAGTTAGCAATGGTGGTTCCCTCAAGGAAAATCAGAGTGCTCTCATCAGATTGTGAAGGAATTAAAGAGTTAAGTAAAAAAAAAATATATATATATATATATATATGTTTTCTTAATAAGGGCATATATAGAATGCCCTTTCTTTAATAAGGGCATGATGCTTAAAGAACCTAGAAAACTTGCCTAAAGTCATACCACTAGCAATTGCTGGAAGCCTCTCCCATGCAGTCTCCTTGCTCTTCAGTACAACACTCTCTTTACAGTGTTAGACAGTATATGTACTGCTTCATCGCTTGTGCTGAGGGTCTTATCCTTCATTAGCTTTGCTCAAATGCTATAAAACTGTGAGTAAACAATTATCAGACTTCTGTTACAAGTATGGTTTAATCACTAGCAAGAGAAAATCACTCCCACAGCAACAACTAGGAAAAACAAAGATGAATTAAAATTTTGTGTTTTTTAAAACATTTGGAGTGAACAACACAGGGTGAACCAAAATAACAGAGCAGAAAGAACCCTTCTTAGGTAAGCTTGAGATTGTCAAGCTTGAGATTTTACTGTCTCTAGGGTCATTTGGTTGCAGGGTGAGGGCTAGACTTAATTCTAGGGAGATTAAACAATTGGGGGAAGAGAAAACATCAAACCCTGCAGTGGCCATGTGGCCTGGATTAGCATCCTGAGGAACTCCAAGCTCATGTCTGCTTTCCCCACAGGACATTTCTAAGTGCTCAGATGATGATGGAAGGCTGGGTTTGGTTGGGCTGAATAGCCAGACTGTGTTCTGTCAGCCTGATGGCACTAAGAAACAAAGCCCACTAGAGAGATGGCCTGCAATAAACACACAATATGTCTTGTCCTGGAGATTTTAGAAAAGAGAGGGGGGCTAAATTTACCGTGTTTCCCCGAAAATAAGACCTAGCTGGACAGTCAGTTCTAATGTGTCTTTTGGAGCAAAAATTAATATAAGAGCTGGTCTTATTTTACTATAATATAAGACTGGGTCTTATATAATTTAATTAAGACTGGGTCTTATAGAGTATAATATATGACTGGGTATATAATATAATATAATATAATACAACATAATACTGGGTCTTATTAATATAAGACCCATTCTTATATTAATTTTTGCTCCTAAAGATGCATTAGAGCTGATTGTCTGGCTAGGTCTTATTTTCAGGGAAACACGGAAACTAACACTGCAACCCAGCCTTAATGCAGATCAATGCCTGATTGAATTGATGTGATAACCATTCCCTCTCTGCCTATCAGAGAAAAGGCAAAACCTTCTCGAGGGAAAAAATAGCATCAACTTTACTCTTTGTCTTTATGTTTCTTTTATATGCAAATACAGCATAAAATATTATATTTTAATATATAGTGTATATAATATATAAGGCATATATTATACAATATATTTGATATAATAAATAAGAAAATAATTGTTTATATTAATTACATAATTAAATGATTACATATTCATAAATTTATAAATGACTTATATCCAATATAAGATATATAAAATTAAAAGAATTATAAAAATGTGATTTTCTTCCTTTTTCATTAACCAACTCTTTTAAATTTCATCCCCTAATTTCTGCTTCTTTCAAATACTGAACTGCCCAACTCTCAGTCCTCTAAACTGTTCATTTTTTTTCATTTTTTTCTCTGCACTCATTCTTTTTGTGATCTCACCCATTCTCGTGGCATTAAATCTGTGAGTTGGTAATGCTCAAAGAGGAATTCACCTCTTTCGTGAACTACTGACTTGTATGCGCAACTGTATACCCAGATTTCCCACTTAGATGTCCATAGGCAGATCAGCTTAAAGCATCCCTAACCATACTCCTGATTGCCATTCAAAACTTCTGTTTCCTACAGTCTTTATTTCAGAAAATGCAATTCCCACTTCCCAGGTAGTAAGACCAAAAACCTTGCAGTCACCCTTCTCACATTTCTTTTTCTCATACCAAACCTCCAATCCAACAGCAAATCCTGTTGGGTTTGTCTTTAGTATATGTGAAATCTATGGCCACTTATCATTTCACTCACCGTTCAAGCCATAATCATGTCTCACCTGGAGGTTTGCTATAGATGCAACTGGTCTGCCAGGTTTCACGCCTGTTCTCCAGCAACCTTTTCTCATCACAGGACCCAGCATGAGAAATCGTCCACAGCACTGCTTTAAACCCTGCAATAATGTCCTGTCTCACTCAAGGAGAAACTAAAAGACTTACAGCGATCTACCAGGCTGTACACAGTCTATTTCTGCTCCCTCTCTGAACTCTTGCGCTGTCAGTCATGTCCTCACCCACTTGTGGCAGCTCTGTCTGGTTGTTGTTCCTGCAACTGAAGCATGTCTACGTGCTTTTGCCCTTGCAGCTGCCTGTGCCTGGAATACTCTTCCCACAGAAGTCAGTGTGGGCAGCTCTCACTTCTTTCAGGTCTTTCATCACATACCACATAAAAGAGGCCTTGTCTTATAATCGTATTTGGAAATGACACTCTCCCTCATCATATATGCCGCTACTCTTTTATGCTCTGTATGTTTTCCCTCAGAGCAAATGATCTCTCTCTCTCTCTCTCTCTCTCTCTCTCTCTCTCACTTTTTACTTATGTATCTGATTATTGTTTTTCTACTACTACTACTAGAATATGACTGCAATGAGGGTAGGTGATTTTTTTTAATCCTCCTTTGCTTATTGCTATATTGCAATCACACAGGGTATGGAGTGGCACATCTTAGGTACTCAATAAATAATAGTTGAATAAATAAATAGGATTAATGTTTCTTTAGCAAACTTTGCTAATATGATCTGATGTTCTCTTTATTGGAAAGATATCTTTATCCAGCAACACTCAGGGTATTGGAGTTATTTCATGGTATAATGAAGATATTATTTAAATCATACTTTTAAATCTCTTGCATAACGCACCACTGGGAAGAGAACACTCAGTGCTTGTACACACTATATACAATATACACAAAATTAACTTAGGTAGGTGGTAGCAGGAAGTCAGATATGTTTGTAGTCAAAATTACTGATTCTTTTATTGAATCTCACAGAGTTAGAGTAGGAAGAAAATGGAGAGAACGTCTGATACCAATTATTATATGCTCTTTAACGATTCTGGGAAATAGCAATTATGGTTCACATTTTCTGTTAGTATCCTAAAAGTACTTCTGTCTGACAGTGCAGCCATGGGGAGACGTGTTTTGATAAAATCTATTGCTTTCCTTTCAAGTGAGCTGCATAATGCACCTGTCTAACTTCACTTCTTAATTTAATCAGCAGGATTGCATTGAAACTGAGCATAACGCTGCTACAAGTTCAGGTTTGCTTGAAAAAGTGTCCTAATCAGTTTGTTCTTTAAAAAAATAAAATTGATAATACTCATATTTCTGTCCCTTAAGTTTAGTAAAACTGGGCAAAACTTTTAACAGTATTATTTTCTACCCTTGTTGGATTTGGCACACATTTTTACTAATAAAACTATCTTTCCAATGATTTTATATACAAATGCACATATACATATAATATATACATACATATATATTATATATAATAGTAATATATAATATATAATATATAAAATATAATATATAATATATAATAATAAACTCCAAATAACAGTTTTATAGAAAATATTTTTTTAAATCATGTACTTAAAATTTAAAAATTCTTTTGTTGCTGTTTCTTTGAAAATAACACATGGGTAAGTTAAGGCTAGCCTCTAGACTAAATGAGAAAGGATGCAAAGCACCCATTTCTTTCTTCATGTTGTTTTTGTGCATCTCGTCCTCTATGTTATGCTTTTTTTTTCTTTTATTACAATTCGCTGTTTCTGAATCAGTAATTCAAGGTTAAGCATTTACACACATTTGTGATTTTTTCATCAATATAGCATTTTATGACTGCATAACGTGTTTTCTGTTATCCCACATTAACTATGGTGTCTTTAGCAGAAAATACAGACATGCTGCGGGTAGTGGTCACTAAGAATTGTCTTGGTGTGTCTAAAGTAACAGTCATTTTACAACCTTTAAAAAATTCAGAGGAGAAAGTTAAAGGAAAAAAAACTATATTCATGACCACATTAATTTTTATATAGATGCATAGGCACACCTTCCTGTTAATTATGAAATAATTGTAGTTTATAACTTCTTACTTATCCTGTGCAGATTTTTTGTTTTCTTTTTAATTATCGGGAAAACTGTTAAGGGTTTTGGAATGCTTTGGAAGACTTTAGTGGAAAGAAAGAAACCTGAACGTTCAACTAAAATCACAATAGCTAAAAGAAGATTAAGATTATTGTTTTGTATATAAGGAATGTATTATTTTAAAAGTAGAAGATTCATATGCCATATTGTAACTTCTGAAAGCTTTAAGTTCCAGAGCATTCATTACTCTTTCATCAGCTTTTCAGCCTCCTTTAAATTAATGCAGTTGACTCCATCCTTCTGCACATGACCAACATGACATGTTCATACTTTCAGTCTTTCATATGTCAATCTTTAGTGCAACGTAATTGAGTTTTTTGAGTATAAATGATTTAATTTCTAGTTCACATATATCTCGTTACAGATACCACACTTCTGTATCATTATAGTTACACGTTATTAACAACAATAAAAAAATATATATATTGTAAGAAGTAAAATTAACATTTGCAAATGGATTCAGCTGTGGATAGTTACTAAAACACTTTGTTATCTAAAAGAACTAAATGATTTCTTTTTAATTTGTATATACATCCAGGCTTGTTTATGAGTAAGAATGATTATGTACTTCATAGAACTCATGTTTCAGCAAAAAGCAAACCAGTGCATATTATTGTCAATACTAAGAAATTATTAGCACATGTCTTTGTAAAATGTTTGTCATTTAATACCTACTTTGTGCTAGGTACCATGCTATGTATAGGGGCAAAAAGGATTGCGTAAAATAAAATTACAGCCAGCCTCATCACTAGTTTTAAGTAAGTAAACAAAGCTTTTCTTCAAATTCCCTCCTTCCCTTCCCTTCCTTTCCTTTTTCCTTTCCTTTCCCTTCCCTTCCCTTCCCTTCCCTTCCCTTCCCTTCCCTTCCCTTCCCTTCCCTTTCCTTTCATTCCCCCTTTTGTTTTAGTCTCTTGCCCAGTTTTATCATTTATGAGGAAATAACTGCTAAATCAAATGCTTAATGACCATCTGAACAGTTCAGTCAGGACTCTATGCAAGTTCTTCTCCAGAAGAGTGTCATTCAGATTTCTGGGTCAGTATATTCACTTCATCTGTGAATTCACATCATCAATGATTGTTTCATTGAACCAGTGTGTGGATGAAGGAGGTAAAGAAAGCGGAAATGAAAAGAGTAGTGGGGTGAAGACTAACTAAAATAATTTAGTGTTTGTGTATACTGTATTGGTGATACGTAATTGACATATATTAGAATAATAGATCTCTTCCATATAATAACCGTGATTCCACAGATTTTTAAAAACATGAAAAATGGGCGAGACACTGAACCATATGTAAATATGGAGCTGAACCAGCTTTTGCCCTCAAATAATTTACAAACTAATAGATAAAATATATAATGATATAAATAGGTATAATATAAGGACTTAGGTTATAAATGTCTTTAAACTATAAAAATCAAGTCTTTAGTTAAAAACCCTTAACTATTTTATCAGATCCTGTTTCTGTATGAGGATATTGATGTTAAAATAGCAGAAATGACGTTAAGATCTGCACTTGCTCAGACCATGAGAGGAATTTACCCATGATTAAAATTAGCACTCACTCTGTTTCAACATTTACTTAAACATGAGGCTTAATTAAAATCATATTTTAACTTTAAAGATACTGGGAAACATTGTCCCAGTATATTTTAATATTTTGTTTGAACAAATATTAACTTTCATTTAAAATATTTAAGTCTTTTTTTTGGACACCACATTTTATTTATTAGTATAAAAAGTTATCAAATGCCATCTTTTACATTGCACATTAATATCTTCCAAAGAGGTTTTTTTTTAGCAGATTATTTGTAATTCATATTGTAGAGAAATTAATATATCTTTTAAAAAATATGGGATTCCCTTTGGACCAACCAAACACATAGTACAAGGAATTAAGAGAAGGAAGGGGGGAAATAGAGTCTTCTTGCTATGTAAAGTATCCAGCAACTTCTTTTCCTGACAACATATAAGATAGCATTAGAGATGCAGCTGCATTCCATAGCTCTCTTTTGTGAGAAATAGCCAAAGCCCACTCAATCCTGGGAAACTTGTGGGGAACAGTAAATGCCACAATGGGTTGTAATGTGGACATTGCAAGTCATGAAGTTTTTAAACAAAATAGTAAGTGAAATAGTAAATTTCAGTTACAGTTTACATTATTGAAATCTACACAAATTAAACAATGCTCCATATACGGCATTTTCTCTTTGTCACTCACTTTACAAACATGTATGATTTTGTCTATTTACAAAAGAAAAAATATTATTATAGAATTTTTGAAAACAGAAAAGTATAATGAGGAAGTCAGAGTCACACATAATCTCTCTATCCAGCTATAACTACATATCAGTTCAGAGTATTTTGGTTGCAAGTGCTAAGAAATCTGATCTGAATCAGATAAGCACAGGAAAAAATGAATTTATTTAAAGATAGTGTGGTGTTTTTCCGAAACAAAATTAAAAAACTGTGGGATCTCAGGAATATTTGAAACCAGATACTCAGATATAATCTGGCCTCTTTGTGCACCCTCATTTCTACACATGGCTTCGGTGGCGTCTCCCTCTGGAACTATATGACCTCTGCTCCTGTGATACATTTGGCTGGAAACACCTTTTTTTTTTTTTTTTTTTTTTTTTACTTTCAGCCACGGGAAAAAGTAGAGAGGTCATCAAATCCAGCAATGTCAAGGAATGGGGATAGTCTTAGGTATCAAATGCACACACTGTGAATAATGTCTTGTGTCCACGTCAGTGTCACATTGTACTAATTTGAAGAAGCGGACAGTAACCCTGTGGTTGGAGGCAGGGCAGTTAGACAAGGCTGCTAGGGGAAGAAAATCTCCTGAGTCCACCACAGACACTCCTAACATCTTGAAGTTTTATCTCTTGTGTTATAAGACATGTTTTTAATGGAAGTTAACTCAAAAGTGAGCCATTTAAAGAGCACGTGATGTGACAGCATAATGATGAAGTCCTGTTTGTTCATGGCTCCCAGTTTCCCAATGCATTAATGGTTTGAGGATATCAGGGGTAAAATTTTTTACAATCAAAGGTTTCTCAATATAGAGAGAACTCATAAAAAAGACTTGAAAATAACAGAACTGCCTTTCGTTTGCAGAAGTAGTGACTGGCTTAGAGGCTTAAACATACTACTCCCAATGAATTATCTTTTTGCTTGGAAGAGTCATATTTAGTACATTGCTAACAACTGAGAATGCTGACTGAAACAGTTGGCTCTTGAAGCCGTGATTCTGAGGTTGGGGAGCTGCTAAATGTGGCAAACTTTAGAAGGTTTGCTGTGGCTTAAGCCTTTGGACAGAATATGAGTACCTGGGGAATGGGTCATAGGACTTGTCAGAAGTTGCAGGGAGGTTAAAAGGGAAATGTGAGGATACCAAGGAGAGACATTATCTGTTTCACAGTTTTGTCTAAGATGACCCTAAGTTCATAAACCAAGCAGAAATATTTGAGCAAGTTGAGCACAAGGGGCAGAAAATCTGGGCAGAATCAGAAACAGATGGTGTTGTGACATGATCCCTCAATTGGGGTTATGTACCTGAGTTCAACAGACCACTGGGCAAATGTCCAAATCCCAGGCAGATTAGGCTGTCCTTGATAATTCAGCTAATTAAGTTGTAGTTTCGTGTAAGTCCAGTGTTGGAACATTTAATATATATTGTAGAGAAGTCTTATTTTTTCTGAGAACATTTATGTACAAGATACTTTTTGATCACATAGTAGGTGAAAATTACAATACCTACCCTTAAGTATTGTTTTTTCTATATCTTAGGGTAAATTTGAATTGAATACATTTCTTGAAATTATTGCTTTTGTGTGTGAATGAAGTTAGTATTTGCAACTCTGATTCTTACACAGTGTGTTTTATCTTTGTGGACAATGAAAAAAAAACTTCATTAAAATGTCTATGATCAGATATATTAGAGATGAATTCCTCATTTTAGGAAGTACATGCATTCCTGGTTCATATATTTACGGCATAGAAGAAGTTGATTATAAGAACACACTCTGGATGTGCTGCATTCTTCTGTAAGAAAGGGAAGCTATTTATTTCAAATGTTTGCTTATTTTTTTTTGTCTGGAAAAATAAAAATTGCTTGTATAACTTAAATTATTTACATCAATTATATTACCCATTAAATATGGATTGATGTTTGTTGGCACCTTCAAGGATTATGCAAGAAATGTTTATATGTTTAATTTTAAAATAACTATTTAACTACCTTCTCTATTCTTGTCTCTCATCTTTTCCTTTCTCTGAATAACTGTTTGACCCAAGGAATCTATTATAGGAACTCAAATGGAAAACCTCATAAAGACTCACATGTATAGAGAATGATTGGGGATACACAGGCTATATTTTAACTGACACACACAAATATTCTTTAATACGGCAATCCTATATTTATGGATTTTTGATAAATTGGTTTGCTTTGCAAAAGACTAAATTTTATCAAACGTTCAATGTATTTGTTCCAGTTTTTTGGTAAAAGGTTCAAATATGGTTTAACTTTCTCTTAGGTCCGCAGTCATCAACTATCACTCAGCTGCTGCTACTTATGCCAGTCTTACTCTGAACCAGAATGTCTTCTGTAGCAATGCCTGGATGCTGTAGTTGATGCTAGTTCAGCATCATTAATCATCAATGCCTACTACCTATAGGGCACACAGTATCTGCAGTGGTACATTTTTTTAGGTGGTGCTCAGAAAACATAAGGGTGTACTTCTAAAGTTGTTAATGAGCTTCATGTTCACAAGAAAATCTTTGTTACTACTTTGATAACTTTTATAACAAAACTTTTGGCAGTGACTACTTTCTGTTAACTAATTTATTTCTCAAAGATGACAAGAAAGATATTTTATCAATAGTATACTTATACAGTTATAGCATTCTTATTATTGAGGGACTAGGCTATTTGTTAATGACTATAATAGTTTTAAATATTTTAAGAACAGGGTTGATTCAATTGTTTTCAAAGCAAGATGAAATTATTTCAGAAGGTAAAGCTCTAGAATAGAAATAATAGAATTAAATGAATATTGATAATCTGATTTTGTTATCACCACTCTGGTCTTCTTGAAGAGGACAGATGAAAGAATTATACCAGACTACGAGCCTTCTTATTTAAATATTTTACAGTAAGAAGACACTGAATACACACACACACACACACACACACACACACACACACTGAATTTATATAGATCCTATAGAATGACAGTCTAAATCTACATTCAAAACACTTTGTTCATGGTGCCATTTTCATGTACTCTTATAGGACAAAGCTTCAAGATGTAGTAAAATGTCCTGTTCATTCTCCTCAAACTAAAGAATCAATCAAGAAAGATGAAGAATAAGATTATGCATTATTTTATCTTAAATTTTACTTAAGTATTATTTAAATATCACATGACCTTGTATTCAAGATCTGTTAGTAACATTCAGACCTGGAACAAGCTATTTATTATAACACGATTATTTTGATATGGTTAGCTCATTTTTTATAAAATGTCTATAGGATGCACAATGTAGGCACCAAAAAAATCTTAAATACATGCATAATTGATTTTTAAAGAGCAAATTGATTATGTTAAAATATACTAAATTATTATTTAGTGTGATTTTTTTTTTTTTTTTTTTTTTTTTTTTGCAACTACACTGTAACAACAAAGCCATGTGGAAATCTCCATTTTGTTACCTTCTGGAGAATTTTCCTTCCTGTTTTCTCTTTATGAATCTAGATACAGCTTCAGTAATAAATAAGAACTTTTCTGCATGAAGGCCACATTTTGCAAACATATGGAAAACATAAGTTTTGTCAACATAAAGGCCAAATTTTTCCTCTGTATTGGTGTCTGAATTATTTGTAAGATTGTAATTTTCTTATTCTACATGGACAGGATAAACCCAGTCTTCCTCTCATCCATTTCATGAATAACATTTTTCACTGAAATATATTTTCCCTTCACAATAAATTTTGTGACAAATTAATGTTTATGAAAATAAGAAATTAATAGTACTGTTAGGGGCCAAGTGATTAGGCCAAAAATCTGCCTGCTGTTTAGCAACCCTGTGCAAATCCCAGGCTTCTCCTGAGCAAAGGCTTCCAAGTTTATATTATTACCACAAATTTGTAGTCCAGTGATGTGGACAAATGGGCTAAATTGAAGCCATTAAATTAATTCAGTTTGAGCTCAGAGCCAGATTAAACCCAAACCTCTAAAGGTGAAAGTCAAATAAATTAAATGAATATATCATGAAGCCTCATGCAAGATGGATCCAAGCCATTAAAAATCTGTTAAAAATTGGAATATAAATAATTCACCAAACAAGAAAGTCCATAACACATTCAATCTCAGTATCTTTATCGTCTACTTCCTCCAATAGATTCTGTTGCATTTTACTCACTCAAAAACTTTAGCAAGACATAGTGGATTGCAAGTGTTTTAGAACATAACAGCATGCTTAAGCTTTGCCCAGACTAAAGCACTTTGAAGATTTGAATAATTACTTAAAATTAGTAAGTCCTCTACTTGAAAAACCAATACTGTGGGAGTGAAATTTCCAATTTCTAAGAGCTTCTTTCTTTCTGACCAAAAAGACTAAAAGGATTTCTGCCCTATTGGTACACTTTCTTTCCACATACACATCTTGGTATCTTTGTTAGAGTAGAGAAGAAAAGCCTAAATTAACATAAGAGTATTTCCCATATTGTTAGAAATAAAGTCATAGCCATAAATGAAGATTAAATCTAAATAGAAGACATAGCTGATTAAATTGAAAGATGCACACACACACACACACACTCTCTTACACACACACACACACACACACACACACACACAGTGTAACCCAATGAGGGTAGGGATTTTTATCTTTTTTGTTCACTGGTGTATCCCATGCACATATAACTGTCTCTAGAACCTTGTGGAGATTAAGTAGATATTTGTTAAATGAGAAAAAAATCCCCCCACCCCAAATACAGCAAATACATAAATAGATCTGTTAGGCTCTTAAGTATTTTAATCAAATATCACTTGTGGTCTATTCCCACACATATTTTCCTTCTCTGACCTCTATCAGGAATGACTATCTAAACTGTTACTAGAAACTACATCACAAACCATATCACAATACTTTGGCATGAAGTAACAAACACATTTCACATCTTACAAAAGTAAGCCTATTACTAGGATTCTTGCTGGTACAGATTTTAATGAATGGATGAAAATAGTATTTAGAGTCCCTACATTTTTATAAAGGACATTCCAGGGTTACTAGGACATTGACTTCTTTTGGATATCTAAATTAATTATATAAGCATGTCACAGGAGATAAAAAAAGTTTAAAATAAACTTTTTGTAACAAAACGTGTATGAAGTGTGCTTTCCACAAATCTCAAACCTGAATCGGATCAAATATCTAGATCCAATAAGCATTTTTTTTTTCCAGGAAATATAAAACAAAAGAATAAGAACACCATGCGGGTATCTTAAATAAAATTTAAGACTTTAGAGTATGCTGTGGGAAAATGACCCATATTTCATCCAGAAATAAATTGTGATGAAGAGAAAAAAGAGAGAGAGAAGGAAAACCTATACATTAAATGACCTATCACCCAATCTTAATGGGGTTTAAGATAAAATTTAATTATGTTAAAATTGTCCATGTATGTTTCCTGTTTACTAAAACTTCTTTTTTTTTTTTTTCTTTTTTACTAAAACCTTAAAAACTGAACACTAGAGTCCAAAACTTTGAAAGGTACTTTGGAATTTATCACCCTTGAAATGTATTAACTGAACAAGTTTACTCTTAAAAATCTTCAAATATATTCGCACTTAGATATTGTAGGATATATGGCAATATGGGTCTTGAGGGTGTTTATAGTTTTTGGTTTAGGTTTAAAAAATATATAAGTAATATTATCTCTGAGAATAAGTCCAAATGCCATCAACATTTCACTTTACTTATCTAGACAAACACATATTTTAGGTATTGGCTGAATTTAAATCTAACTGACTTTAAATAAAACCTTTAACATAATTTTGCTAGCAAATATTCCCTTTTCTTTTTTTTCACATTATAACCATGCAAAATTATTATATGTCATGAATGAAAGATAACTGACAGGTAGGGTGCCCTTGTTAGGTATAAACTACAATGAATCAGATGTCATCTGTCATATTCTTCAAAACATTATGTCACTTTGATGATGTTTGATTTATTTTCCTCCATAAGGTGAACAGCTACCTGAGAATAAATTTTGATTTAATATGTGAAATGAATAAAAAGAGAACACACTACATAATGTATTAATGGTATTCATTTTCATTATATTTAAACTTGAGTTCCTATTTTCCTTTAGCATTGTAATAAAAAATAATTGTTTTAGTTTTCATGATTAAAATAGCCCTGTATTAGAAAATACTTAATAGAAAATTATGACTTTAAAAAATTAAACAGTAACTCAATTACTGTATTGCTTAAGGCTCATAAATAACAATTTAAGTTGATATTTACTTACAAACATGAGCACAATACTTAATCTGCATTCTGGGGTATTTTGAAAGTACATTAGCATATGGTTTTAGAGTTAAAGGTGCCTGAAATAATATGTTGAATAGAAACAAGGACTAACATATTTGAAGTTCAGCACCTTAAACTTTCAAATTCAGTGACAATTACAGCTAGAGTCAACCTGACCCTCCATTTACCAGAATCAATTGAAGTTTAGATACGGTTTTTAGGATTACAACTTTAATTTCCTTTATTCTTTGGTATTTCACAAGCTGACCATTGCACAGTAAAATTATTATGTTAAAATATCAGACATTTAAAGTTTGAGGCATTTTTCTGGTTGCAAATATGAGTATGAGGATTGTGTGAAAGAAATCCAAGGCCACCGGAAGACTCTAACTAGACTTTCATTGTGCTTTTTAATTTTATTTCTAAGCTGTTATCTTGAATTACACTCATTTTGCATTTTCTTTTAATTGCTAGGTAAAAATTAGAAAACAAAACTTTTGTTGTTGCTCTTAGAATGTGAAATTTCAAACCATGTGAGTCTTAAAAGAAAATTCACTTAATTATGATAGTAATATACTGAACAGTAACAAGAGAAATGCATTGATAATTAGAATAGAAAATTTATTTATTAATAACTAATGCTTTTTTCCAGACTTATCAACACAATCAGTCATAATAATTAAAATCCTATTTGAAAGGTTTTCAAAAACTTGATTTTACAGCATTTCCACAGAATTATAGATACCTGAAATAGTAAAGAACACAGAATTCATCTAGCGTGTTGTCAAATAAATGTAATGAGTCACCAAGATGAGTTCATATATGTCATTTTAAAAATTTTAGAGCTACATAAAAAGGTAAAGAAAATGTGTGCAATTTTAATAATATGTTTTATTGAAACCAGTATATTCAAAATATTTTCATTTCAACCTGTAATTTATATCAAATACTAATGAGATTTTTAAAAAGTCTTTGAAAATCATGATGTATTTTGCATTTATAGCATCTTTCAATTTAGAATAAACATCTCAAGCACTCAATAGCCTGCCACGTTCAATGGGTAGATCCACAGCCCCCACTACCGTGATCTTCAGGTGTGAGAATATTTATTTTGGAGCGAGTTGATGTGGAGGAAGGCTATAAATGTGATGTATTTAGATAGATACTAACCTCCACAGAGGACACAGCTACTGCAGGCAGCGTAAGCCCTGGAGCCTACAGCAGCTGATCCTGTCTCCTGTCACCGACCTGCATGACCTTGGCACTGAACTATTTGCTCAGTTTCAACAGTGAAGTGGGAATAATAATAATAATAATAATAATAATAATAATAATAGCACAGAGTAGTTATTCGGTATATGTGAAGTTCTTAGTTCAGTTCCTGGTACATTATGATGATAATTTTAAGCATTACTGTTTTACTCAACTTACTATCTTAATGTAAATCATTTAACGTCTATTTACTTTCTACTGTCTAAAATCAGTTTGGAATAATTATTGATTGTAGAATGCATTTCAACATAATAAGAGTTTCTTGGATCAATATGTCATTGTTAAATAAAATGTGTGCATGTTCTTTTGAACATATTTGTAAGGCTGAGTAACTCATCTTCTCAGAACTGGCTATTAAAATCTAAAACAACCCGTTAAAATTTTAGGTAATTCTCTATACTATTTCTCTTAGTACCGAATTATTTAATTCTTTTCTTTCATAGTATTTAATTTCAAGCTTCTGAATATTTTTATGTAACTTTTTAGTTAATGCAGGATCAAGCTCTTCATCCTTTTTTTTTTTCCTTTTTAATCTCTGCTTATTATGCCACTTGATTCCCGGTGTCATTTTGAACTTTTGCTCTGAACTCCTTGCAATATATCTACAGTCTACATTTCTTTGCTAGTGAGGCAACCAAAACTGAATGGCACTTTGATGCAATTCATCAGAATTATACAAGAGATGCTATCACCCAGGATGTCACGATTCTTTACCTACAGATCAAAGTAACATTGAACTTTTATGCATTTTATTGAAGCATCAGCCAGATCTTTTCAGAGGATGACTAAGGTACTCTGGAAGAGAAGAGTCAAAATTAATCTGACTCATATAGTATAGAGGTTCTAAAAGAAATGGAGTCTATTCAACAGCTTCTTCAGAATCTGTTTTGTGTGTGTGCGTGAAAGAGATTTTGCACTTAGAATTGGACTTTTTCAAAGATTATTTGAGGCAGATAGATATTTCTCTAATGTTAATGGGAGTGGGGACGTAGAGATAGAAAAAGTAAAAGATGAAAAAGGTAAATGTAAACATTACAATGGAATTTTGCAGTCCTAGTGAGTTTATAAATTACTCATTTGTAAATCTGTCAGTATGCAGAAAGTGTATTGTCTGAATTTGTTCTTTTTGTCTTTTGTGATGCATGCCCAGATTTTTATTGCTTTACTATGTTTTAAATTCTTTACTAGAAAGTTTATTCCTTGTTTTGGTAACTTCTTCATTCTATATTTGTAATATCATTACATTTCTAGTGTTAATAAGCGTAATTCTATCTTTTTGCATTTGTGTCCTTTTACAAAATATACACAAAATATTAATACATGGCGGTGAATTCAGTTATTCAGGCTGTTAGCTGGAATGGTTGCTAGGCTCACTGGAAAAGTTCATGCTAAGCTAAATTTATAAAAAAAGGTGTTTTTAAGTGACTTCATTTCACTTAGGGGAATTTGTGTATGGAAAGACAGGATGAAAATGCTTAATGCAATTAGGACGCATTGACACTGTAAGAAAACTGTAGAAGTTAGGCCACTAACCTTCCTTGGTATTACTTTTAGCTAATTGAAGAAAATAATATTGTTTCCATAATTCTTTGTTTTTCTGGGTTTTTTTTTGGTATGTCTTAAATTGAATTAATCTGTGCTTCTGTTATCACATTGGAGCTCATAAATGTAGAGAATCTCATTTTTCTTTTATTAAACACCCACATTCCAGTCTACAGTTAGGCTTTGATAGCAGGTAAATGCTGCTGAAGAATAGGGGAACCGACTTTGTACCTGATTATTGTTAAGTCCTAGTACAGGAAACACTAAGTAAGTCATTGAATTAAAATTCCAATTATGACAATATTGTGTTGTTGGCATGTACAGGCCAAGATCTCATATCTTTCAAGATTTAGGCAATATGACTGTCATGAGAATCCTATGTATTCTGAATAAACATACGAGTACAATACTCTGCTTGGATTTTTGAGAAGTTTACTATATTGGCAGTTTTTAGCTTGTAATCTGCACTTGAAACAAATATACTGAAATGCATAATATAAAGCTATTTTAATGATTACACCAGTGATTGCCCTCATCAAGTTCAAGCTAACTAATATTTCATGCTTATAGCTTCAGATTTTATGTGATAGCTAACATATTCTCTACCTGTTTTCTGTTATCAAGGTTATACCTATAGAAGGAGACTTATTTTTTCAACCAAAATAAACATGCAAGCTAGTCATCTAATTACAGTTTTTAAGGACTACATCAGGGACGTGATGAGCTTTACTAATTCCAGTTTAAAATTTTACTTACAGTTTCATATTATATTCCGAACTGCAATGCACAATATTTCTAATGTGCTAATGGAAAATGGATATTTACTATTATTCTTGTAGAAAAGGAATTAGTAATCCATGGCCATTAAAATACTATTAATATATAGGAGGACCATCAGATTTTTGTTATTCTCATATAGTCTCTATGAATTTAAGATTAATGATGACTTCTAATTTTTAGCATTCTTTTTTTTTTGACTAAAAGTTCTGCTTTAATTCATATGCTTAAATGTTTATGTTTAGATGACAATTTATAATAACATTTTAAATAGTTGACAAAGCTATGACATTTGGTATGCTCTCAAAGGCCTGAACATAACTGCATCATTTTCATGTTTTTTTCTGTCTATCTTGAGACTGTGTTATTAGTCAATATCTTTTTTTTTAAATTAGTTTCAGGTGCACAAGACAAAGCAAAACTTAGACGTTTATAATTTAACTTTTAGCATTCTTGTAACCAATTTCCCCGCAGCAGATATCTTCTAGTCTTTTCTTGGAAAGTTCTATTTAAAACCAATACCTGGTTATAGTTCTATACATTTAGAAAAGATGGTTTCCTAAGTGAGTATACCAAGTAGATAATTTTGTTGTGTGTACTTTGCTTCTCTTAAACATTTTTTAAAAATGATTTTCCCTTAATACTTTATAATCCTCTATTTAATATGATGAATTAAACACAGGCATATTTTTTCTCAATGGTATTCATGATAATTTGTCAAAAATATACTGGAGCATATAGCTAATCTTAATATGTAATCCTGCAACAAAGACAGTTTTGGAAAATGTTTTCTCCAAATGTTATATCTATTTATTGATAGTAGTTTTTCCAACAAATATTTGTTTAGAGAACTATGGTAGGTGGAGTTTCATACCAACATTATGTGGGTAGCAAACACAACTATGGACCAATACAATTAAGTTCAGTAAAATATGGTTTTAAGTGAAAATCACACTGATGCATTTCTAGTTCATATATGGTATATTTTTCTTTGATCTGGCTACTGAATAATTTATTTGCTTGCAATAGTCTTTTGAGTCCTAACTGCTAGTTCAGTTACTTGTAAACAGGGGCTGCCTATGCAACCTAAAATGTTTCTCCATTGAATTTACTTGATGTTTTCTTCTGCCACCTACCTGGGCTTAACCAAAAAGGCAAAATATCCACGAGCAAGACTTGACTGCTTGGTGTCATTTAAACTAAGCCTATATACTCTTCATTAAGGTTTATAGTGTTGTATTTGGGCTTTATTTCATATCTGCATTTCCCCCTCAAATATAAGCCCATTGAGGAAAGTGACAATGTCTTAGTCATCGCTGTACATTTAATACACAGTATAGAGTCTTTCTACTATTTGCTTGATAGTTCAAAAATAGTAATCCATGAAATTTAGAAATATGGGCATTTTACTTGAGTCAAAATAAGTGCTTTTAAAACTGGTCTAACTACTTAAGAAATTAGTCTTAGAACAATTGTTTTAGAACAAATACCATATTTACTTTCTAATGAAAACCTTTCTAGAAATAAATGTACAGTGACATATATAAGCTTACTGAATTGCATCATGGCCATTTTATACTGTTGTGGTATCTTGGAGAGTTTGCAAAAAAAGTGTCGTTATGGAAAGTTATTATTCCTTTCTTTTTTGTAAATGGAAAGCTACTACCACTAGTACTATTTGCTAATTAGATGTTTGTTTGCTACAGGAGGAAATGAAATATCATTTTTATGTATCCCTGAGACTCGCCGTAAGAGCTATTTATTACCCACATGGTCAGACAGACTATAATAGGATATTTTGGTTCAGGTATATTTAATATTGCTCAGATTGTGTGGTAATGAAAGAATTCTGTGATCATGTTTGAAATAGTAATTCAACATAAAAGTAACTTCAAAGAAAAATACAGCATTTTCAACTTACCAACCAGGGCTATTCACAGAAATCCCTGAATGCATACTACGTGGCTTTGACTATAAGTGATATCCATGGAGTTTCTTCATGAACTCATACTTGAATCTATTTTTTCTTTGCAAAGAAATGAATTTCATTGTTATTGAAAGACTTATTGCTATTTTTCTGTGGAAATTTAGCATCTCATGCTCTTTGCATGAAGTTAATATTGGGTTGCAACTTCTGAATATGAGGAGCAACTGGGGAAACTTGTATTATCAAAACATCCAGTATTGGGGAGAAAAAAAAAACACTACAGGTATTTGAAATAGATTTTGAATTAAAATAGTCTTTACACACATATACTATAAGTACATGCGTAGATAAACATTAATACACATACAATACACTGCCAAAAAGCAGATAATGTCAGTGCTATTACAGGTTACTCAAAGCCTTAGTAAATTATCTGCTACTCCCTTTAGGCTATGCCATGCTAAACAACAAAATCTAGCCACCACTATTCCTTGAAAATGTAACCAGTACACTTACAATGATTAAATTTGCACGTCACTTTCTTAAACAGTATATGATTTTCAGTTATCAAATTTATCTTAAGTGACTAAAAGGATGCCCTATTAAATAATTAAATGCTGGAATTAATAGGACTTTAGCATTTTCAGTTCTATTTTATTCTATATTTTCTTAACCATTTGATTATAATATTTATAATAATTTTAGTATCATCACATAACCTCAGACAGATAAAATGGATTTTTATTCTGAATGCATGCCCTGCATCCTTTGGCAATAAATTATGATTGTAGCTGTACCACACTTTATTTAAATTTCAATCCAATTTCACTTGATTGGTAACTTGACCACAGCTTCTGTTAATTCTGGGATTCTTCAAAATGGCATTTAATTCTGAACCATCTTATAACTTCTCTTTCTTTAGAAACACATTCCTGTTATCTCATTAGACTATTGTGAAGTTTGATTGATAATGAATATAACACCTAGTCCACTGCATGACATTAGTAAATAGTAGCTATTGTTATTTTTTTGTTGTTACCATTATTATCTACCTGGGTCAGACTGTGCCACTTAGTGCCAGCAGATCAGCAGTAAATCTCTAACCCTCTTCTCTCTAAATATGTTGGAGATTCAAACCAGTTGCATTCTTTGTATGTACTCTGTGTCTCCTTAGCTTCACAATTTTTAGTGTCTTTTCAAAGAAGTGGAACTTAAAAACTAGTAATTTTTATTATACCAACATATCACAACCCTGTGGCATAATTGTGCAGAAAACAAGAGTTTCAGGCAGACCGGTTCTTTTACAGCAACACGTACTTAATATCTTCAAGAAAATTAGAGTTGCTTAAGTGGCAGAGTCCACAGAGTGAAATTTCAATCTTTCCCCCAATCCAGAGAACTGAGACACCTTGGAAACATGTCAGCGTTGTAGAACCTATCAAACATACAGAGTCTATAAAAATTGAAGATGGAGAAAATCTGATTTATTGGCAGTTATCTCCAAATATCTCTAATAAATCGGATTTTCAAAAGAACTCTCATTTAATTGGACCCCCCCCTCCCTTTTTTTAAGTGGAGTCAAATGTTGAGCTTCTGAGTAGAAAATGCCTTTCAAGCAAGATAACCTCCGAATCTTTGCTTGCTAAGACAGGAATCATATTCTTAAAAGACAACACAATACTGATTTGATATTTGAATATTGTGGCAAAAGAAATCTAAAGTTTTAGAATGGTTTAAATTCTATGTATCATTGGACATCATATCATCATGAAGTGATGTCCTAGTATGATAATTACGGGATTCCAATTTTGTAAGATAACACAATTGTATCAGTGACAGATTCCATTATACTCTGTCAATCTTAAGTGTGTCAAAATTGAGAATTTTGACTTGTTCCTAATGGATATAGTATTTATGATGCCTTATAATATTTAAAATGGCCATACTTTTGGCAATATTTATCAAGGGGAGTGAGTGGGTGGGCAGAACCAAAATAAAAGTTAAATAGGAAGGCACCTAATACATAATTGTTAAAATGAGTGGATAATAAAATTAGTTTTCATTTTATATGGTTTTATAATATACAACGTACTTTCAAAATCTTTAGTTATTTATTTTTCTAACAAATAATTGTGGAACAACTATATTTGGTAAGCGTGGGGCTATTAAAATGAACAATGCTAAGCTCTTTTTTTGAAAGAATGCTATGGTCAAATTGAGAATACAGATACACAGCTGATTTCGGTATATTTCTTAGCACAGTGTCTAACACATACAAAATAATGAATGCTCCTATGCTAAAGAATGAGGATAGTGTAATTGAGTGCTGCTGAATAAAGTGCTATTCGTAATCTACAACTGTTACTACTACTACTCTTACTAGTAGTACTAGACATTACTAGTAACAATTATCTAATAAGGCTGGCACCCAGCAGTATTGAAGGATCAACATCTACAGGGTGCTGTGTTACTCCATTGATTTTCTATAGCAGCCTGTGAGGCAGGCACGGGACCAGTTACATAAATTGCAGCCTCAATGCAAAATGAAAATATGGGGCCCTTTATCCAAAAAACTCTTAATAATGTCAAGGCGGCAAAAGCTGAACATTACATTGAGATCCTCTAAGTGCAGGGACCTGTGTAACTGCTTAAGTCGTGTGCACATGAAGCTATGGGAGCTATACTTTCCGCCCGTTTTACAGTTCAGTAAATAAAGTATACATTTATTGAGGATACTTGCTCACATATTTTTCTAAATTTCAGCGACCATTGCTTTATGAGATGCTCCGGATACAGAGTATAGAACAGTTTAAAATGGGCAAGAATGAATTCGAACACCAATTCAGAGGCTGTTACACTCATCCAGGTTGGTGGTTATCTACTTAGCTCTTATGAAAACTTGGATTTAGAAGGTCACTATCTAAAGCCTGGTGTATTGCTTTTCAATAATGAGGTCATAAAACCCCAAGACCTACTTTTCCAGTGCCATTCCAGAACTTTTGATTGACACCATACTAAGCGTTAGCATTCTAGTTACCTTGAGCTGTCTGGGAAGAGTTATCAAAGAAAGCATTGATAAATGTTCTCAGTGGTGTAGTATTTGAATACTGCTCAAAATTGAAGTCTACCATTATCATCAGGCTTTTGATACTGGGACTTCATCTTGGGATGGCCTGTGCTTGTGAGATAGTTTAGTCATGCCCCTTATCTAGGACACTAGTCAGATTAAAAGTCCCTTAAGTGTCCTTATCCATACCATCGTTGCCATCCTGCTTTGTGTTACATCTTCCCACTCAAGGTCATTGTTCTCACTGCTGACCTCCTTCAAAACCCTTTATATTTTCTTTTCTTGAAACCTCCTTCATTTAAAATAAATCACCTGGATTTTTAGCTACACGTAGGAGATTATCTCAGCTTTCTACATACCAGCAAAATAAAAATACTAAAATGACTGAACTAAATTTTAAGATAGTATAAATTCACAAGGATGAATAAGAGAAGAGACAATTGAAGATAAGAAATATTAAAACAACAAAATTCAATAAATTATGAAAAAAGGAAATCTGAGGTATAATTGGTCACTCGTGTAATGGAGAAAATTAAACGCACACCCGGGTGTTGGCAGGGAGGAAACCCAAGAGGACAAAATCAGTCTCTTATAACTCAGAACCTGCACCTGGGCTTAGAATGGAGGCACAAAAAGTCAGAGTATGGGAGTGAGCATAGGCCCTGAAAGAGAAAAGAACTGTTGAAAACCTACTCTCTGTCATTCCATCTTATGGAAAAGTCACTTTATCTTCTTGAGACATTAAATCTGAGAGACTGTATTGGGGCCCTCAGAACCCACTGAAGGATGGTATCCTAGGGTGCGTGTGCTAAGGCTGCAGAGATTAAGTCATATCCTGTATGTTAAAAACATGCGCAAACCACTCCCACATAGATAGCTCCCACGACACTGGTGTAGATGGTCTTATATCCCCAGGCAGGAGAATGCTGGATTCTTCTCGTGAGACAGGCCAAGAGAAAGTTTATAAGTATTGGATTTGGAGGTCCCCCAGTCTTTTTACAGTGAATCTTATTCACTCACAATGCCTATGCAGGCTCACAGAGTTTCCAGAGAAGTTATTCAGGCCTTGTAGTATATTATAAATGTACAGCCAAGAATTGACATATCTGAGGGAATCTACATCAAACAAAAATGAACATGAAAGGAACAGAGATAATACAGAGAACAGAAGAAGTCTCTGTTTAATTCTTAAAACAAGAGTAGTGACAAAGAAACCCATCAGGCATGAGAAAGTCTGCTTTTGAAATTTTTTAGCTGGAATATAAGTTGTATAAATACAAATAGTAACAGACATTTTGGGACATCACTGAGAATGCAGAATGAAATAGATGGTGAGGTAAAAATAATAAGACAGAAATTATAAGAAAACTTGAGGATCAATATTGGGAATCTAAAAATCCTTTTAATAAGAGTTCCAGGGAAATTGAAAGCCCACTGGAGGAAATTATAAGAGAAATTATCTTTAAAATTTCCCAGAATTGAGGGACATGGAATGGCCAGTTCAAAGAGTACACTGAAGACTTTGACAAAGTATTTCAAAATTACCCATATTTAGATATAATTGCTATAAAATTTTGAAGCATCTGAGAAAAATTAATGATCTCAAAATCTTCCAGAGGGAGAGAAAGAGTGTGTTAGTTTACACCAAGATAATTATGTTAAATAATGGTGTTAATTTATCTGAGCAATCCTGAAAGTTGGAAGGTAAAGGAAACCCCTCAAAATCTAAAGGACATTTACTTCCAACATAATAGTTGACAAACTTCTAATATTATCGATCAAGTATGAAGGTATAATAGAATAAAGCATTTCCATAAATGCAAGTTCTCAAAAATGTTGTCTCTTATGCTCTCTTTTTCAAAAAGCTACTGGAATTACATTGCACTAAAACCAAAACAGCAGCAGCAGCAACGACGAAAACAACAACAACAACAAAATAAGACAAGAAGAAACAATCTATCCTGGAAATAGGAGAAAATCTCCAGTATAATGGATCTGGCATCAGTGCAGTCAGTGCAGTGGGAGTGGGGGCTCAGGAGGAGGTAGGGGTCCCTGTTACCAGCACACCAAAAAACAGACAAAATCTGTTACCTCATGTCTGTGCCTCATGTGTCTAACAAGGGTTTGACAATCTCATTGAAGAACTTGGACAAAAAATAGCAATTAGTCCATAGAAAGTCAAATAATGAAAACAACAGCAGCGAACGTGTTCAGAAGAAAAATGTCAAACAATGAGGTGGTGTTGCCTTTGAGCCTTACCTGTCTCTCTACCTTAGTTCTCACCCTCACCACCAGCTCTGCTTAAGTTCATCTCTCTTCTCTAGTATCGTGTTTGTCCTGGAAACAGTTTCCTACTTTACTATTACTTGTCTATCATATTCTCCAGATTGCAATTAGAATTATCTCTAAAAATAACATTAAAAATCTGGTTAAATTACTGACAGAGGAAATGACTCCACATAGCATATGCTAATTATCAAATGTGAATGTGTAGCTTAAATAAAGGGGACAACTTGGAAAATAAGTTTGGGAAGAAGGCAGTGAAACCTTAAATGATTCTTTAATGTGTTTTCACTTCATTCTATGATAAAGGGGCTGATTAAATCAGGTGCTGGAATAGTGAAGATGTAGGGAAGCAGATCTGAGGAAGGCTAAATTGTTTGCAGTGGGACCCACATATTTTATTTAAGGATATCAGTTTGGTGACCTTTAGAATAGTATAGTAGTAAAATGACAAGTACTTTGGTTCACTTGGAAGGTACTAAAATTAAGAAAAAGAAGCATTTGAGCAACTTTTGGAAATTGTGATAGATTGAATGTGTGGTATGGTGGAGAGGAAGGGATCTGTTATTCTCTTGTGAGGTGTTATTTAAGAAAAAGTGTTCCTCTGTGAAACAAGTGTTCCATCTTTCCATTTCCAAAAGGAGGAAAGGCACAGACTTGTCCATGTGCCAGTGTCCAATTCAGAGTTTGTGAGCGGCTGAGTCCCTGCTGCGTGCCCCCGTCCTAGTAACGTCATCGGAAAAGAGAATGTAACGTGACCCTGCCTGAGAGCCTAGCATTCATCCAGTCACTCATTTGTTCATTTGCTGAGTTATTAAGGAGACTTTGATAAGAGAATGGGAGGATTATTTGAAAGATAATCTAAAGAACTAAGAATTATACAAAGTTATGGAAGGATCTATCAAACAAACAATAAAAACTCACAAGTCACATTCTGTTAAGCGCTAATAATAATTTCTCACTAGGAAGTGATTATATGTTTGGTCAAATTTCTCTAAGAAAGTTGTTGCAATCTGGGTTTAGATTGCATTTGTAGATTCTGCCTTCTTTGCAACTGATACTCTAGTGTGGGTTGCAAACATTTCATGTATTTCAGGCTCTATAGGGTTATTACTTCCTTGTGTCGGGGAACTGACTTCTGGCAATGATTGTCTTGATGCTGCTTGTACTTTCAATCATATAAAATGAGTTTACAGTGAACCAATCCCTGAGGTAGTTCGTCTTCCACCAATGCGATTGTTCAAATGCCTGTTTATAGTTACTGAAAAATCTTAGTTCTCTAAGTGGATTTTTATTTCTATTCTCTCTGAGAACTCTTATTTCTGGTTCTTTGCTTTGCTCCTTTTCTCCAGTATAGGTTTAAACAGTGATTTTCTTTGGATCCAAATTAAAAGTAATTCCTCATGACAGAGAAGCCAATGATGACACTGTAATTTCTAAAGAATATATTATATCATTTCTTTTCACTGGTTATCACTTTTCAGTTAATATCTTCGAGGCTACATAGTATGGGTTGTGTCAACTCTCCCTGAGTAATTGAGTGAGAGTTCTTCCTACCTTCTAATTAGATTTATTTCATTACTGATTATGCTTCTTCACATGAATATCTTTTAGACTGCTCTCTGATGCTTCCCTCTTGCAATTTACCATTCTTCATAAACCTAATCAATATTTTCCCTCCCCTTTCCTTTCCTGTCTCCTAGGAAACTTTGTGAAAGCTTCAGCCTAGCTTTAAAGAGTTCACAGGTTTATATTAACATATATTAGTACTTATAAAAGACGGCTTTGTTTGTGTGTTTATGTTAATTGAATTATATTTTGAGCTATTTTGCTTATGATTTGTAACATGTTAATGTTTTCTAAGAATTGTACAATAGACCTAAAGACCCATGACAATTTTTCATATTCTGTTCTTTAATTTGTCTTTTCAACTGTAAAATTTAAACTTTATAAAGAAATAGTTATGTTTCAGTGACAATTTGAGACACCCACTTTCTTGCTGGCATAGAGCACTTACTATTAACATTGATAGTACTTTACCGATATATTATTTAAAATGTAGCCTGTGGAAAATTAATACTACCTTTTTCTGGTTTCTCTTTGGTTTATTTTTTCCTTCCCCTCAATTTTTCCTTGTATTGCTTAGGTTTTTCTTAATCTTAACCATACAGTCTGCTGTAGGGTGGCCAAATAACTGAGAAACTAAATTTTCTTTGCTTTTTCCCTGCAATTCTTATGCCCCAAGGCAGAAATTCATGCAGAGGGAGATTCAGAGTAGACTTTGAGCTAATGTAGGAAAGGCTAAATCACCCCGCTGGGTTAGGATATGCCTCTGGACAATATGTTTTCTTGGCATCTGTAGCTTTCACTGATGCAATAAGGAAGAGCTTCTCCCAAGAGACAGAAAAACCACTCTGAGAGGATCAACTTCCATCATGCTGATTGACAGAGTGGGGCAGCTTATCCCAGCAGAGTGCACTGCTATGATTTAGATCTCGGCAAACAATCGACAGAGACATTTTTGTTGTTGTTGTTCTTTTAGGTGTTTTTCTCATCCTCCATTCTAGTGCAATTGTAACAAAATGTGCTAACCTCTACACTGAATTTTTGAAGTTGTGTATTTTAATCCTCTATCACTAACTTGTAGTGGATCCTCAGACAGGTGACATATCTCAGTTCACACAACAATTGTTAAGAAATGATTCTGCTGTGTACATAAATTATATTTTCTCGTTCTTCTTTTTTCTTGGTCCTGAATATGGCAGAAGGGAAAAACCAAGTGACGAGTTGCGAATTACTGTTAAGGTAGATGAATTCACATTACTTTAGCTCAGAAGCTTTTCTACATTATTATAACCATGGGAAGGGGACAACTGATAAATTTTGAAGACAGTTGATTATAGGTAAATACCAAGTAGTAAAAAATATCTTAAAAATGAGAACACTAGCAAATTAGGATCATTTAATTTTTTTAACATGTTATAATTTCTACTGTGAGAAAAGATCTTTTGATATTTTCTTTTCATATTCAGGAAAAAATAGCTAATTTGAAACATCTGCAAGAGGCAAAATTTTCATCTTTATATATCTTCAACAGGGCCTTCAAATTACATGCATTAAATTATGGGAGTTTCATCTTGGGGCCCTCAGTTTGTCCCTGCAAGTTACCGTGTTTGCCCGAAAATAAGATCTAGCCAGATCATCAGCTCTAATGCATCTTTTGGAACAATAATTAATATAAGACCCAGTCTTATATATTATATTATATTATATTATATTATATTATATTATATTATATTATATTATATTATACCGGGTCTTATATTATATAAGACTCAGTCTTACATTAAAATTAGACCCGGTATTTTACATTATATTGTATTATATTATATTATATTTATATTATAAAGACCCGGTCTTATATTAAAACAAGACTGGGTCTTATATTAATTTTTGCTCCAAAAGATTCATTAGAGCTGATGGTCCGGCTATGTCTTATTTTCGGGCAAACACAGTAAAATAAAATGTATTCCTGTCAAGCATGGCATTAGAAGAGTTATTTCCATGTCTACATAGGTTAAAATTAGTTTGAACCCCCTGGTCAGTAGGTTTACATTAAGGTTCAGTCAGTTATGAATACTAACTACACAGTTTAAATCTGTAGCAATATCAACAAAAACATGTCTTTTTGTCTAAAGAAATATGCATTTGAGATCTGCAGAGTGATGTCAAAAAGATGGCCAAGTGGGCGACCCCAACATCTGTTCTTGCAAAAACAGTTATCCACAAACAAAAACAGCTTAGGGAGAGCCCTGGAGCCCACATAAGAAACTTGAGCAACACAGTGGAACAAAAAACTTTAGAATAACCACATTAGGGAAGGAAGAATGGTTTCTCCCTGTCTACATTGTCCCATCCTCCCAGCCAGCATTACTCAGCAGCAAAGCGAACTTCCCTCTTAGAAAGAGTTCCCCACACAGACAATATAAGAATGGTATGAGAGATGAGTTTCCTCAGCCTTTGGGGGCACGGCGCAGAGGTTCCCTTTGGTTTCACCCCACCCAAGGATCAGCAAAGCTGAAACCTATAGAGGCAGCTGAATAAGGAAGGAATGCTGGGACTGTCGTATCTGCCATGCTGCCACAGTCCTGTAGCACACAGTAACCTGCTCTGCAAAGAACCCCAGCCTTCCTGGAACCCCTGTAGATGTCACCAGCATTCACTTCACCGGGGTCCTTAAATGACCTGTTTCCAAAAATCCACAGGTTATAGACATCTACAAACATTGCCAACGTGAATGGACTCTATAGTGTGTTATTCTCTGCAATCTCTATTGTTTGGCTGAAAGAAACCTAACATTAGCATAAACACAGAATCACTGGAGAGCTGGGAAAAATGCATTTTTTAATGTGAATAAAATACACAGAAACTAGATTGTTTATTATTACTGTAATAATATAGATGATGACAGATTTTGCAAAAATCCATTTCACAATGTCACACACACAGAACTCAGTAATGTCTACAAAAATGTATGTACGAGTATGCCTTAGGTTCATGCAATATGTAAAGTAGGCGTAACATAACAAGCAGCAAAGTCCAAAGGAAGTAGGACTTTGTTGCAAATAGGCAATTTTTAGGGGGGAAAGAAATAGAAATTGAAAAAGTATATTGAAATAGATTGGTATTTCAAAGTATCACTACACCCAAATAAACAAAAATAGTGAATACATTGATAGAGCCTTTCTTTACAAAGAGCCTTTTAAACATTTCACATTTTTTCTTTACTACTCTATGAGTTTGATATCTCTAACTCCATATTAGAGAGGAAGATACTGAACTAAGGAACTTATGAAAGTGTTACAGTTTGCTTAACGAGTAAGTACTGAAGACAAGCCTTCAACCAGTATTTCTACCACACTGTTGAACAGAGAGCTTGAAAAGATTGATCCAATTATATTTGTTGTGATCTGAAAGTTTTCATCCTCCTGCCTCAAATTTATATGTTGCAATCCTAATCCCCAAAGGTGATGGTATTAGTAGGTTGGGTCTTTGGGAGGTACTTAGGTAGGCCATGAAATGAGCCCTCATAAATGGAATTTGTGCTTTATTGAAAGAGACCTCACACAGCTCACTAGCCCTCCTACCTCGTAAGACTACAAAGAGAAATCAGTGACTTGCAAGAAGGTCCTCATTGACTGTTCTGGCATCCTGTTCTCAGACTTCCAGCCTCCAGGACTGTGAGAAAAACATTTCTGTGGTTTATAAGCCACAGAAGGAAGGAGAGCAAGGAAAAGAAAACAAGGAAAGGACTGAATGCTTCACAAAAGAAAAAGCAAAGTAAGTGTTCGTGATAAGCCATGGGCTTTATTAAGCACTGTTGACACAATGTGAAAGGAAGAAAATATAAAAAAGTAGACAAACATGAAGCAATATTATCGTGTTGGTGAATGCAAATATCTTTCTGCAGAAATGTGAAGCAAAATAGGAAAGCGAGTGAATAACTTTGTTCAAAAAGGCTTCATAAAAAAGTAGGTGACATGTTATTTTCTCTTGGAGGAGAAGGGAGTCACTGGGTAAACCACTAAAAAAAGCTGATTCTGGACAGAGGGGAAAGGATAGTATAGTGTGTTCAAGGGTATATGACTATAATAAAGTTATGGAAAGAGCATTAAGTGTCGTAAGTGGAGGCATATGCAGGGCCGTATTGCCTAGGAAGCACATATTAGGAAGCGCTTAGATAGTATCTGTTAGATAATGGAGAAATATTTTAATAATTTAAAAATGTGGAAGGGAATGATTAAATTTGTATTTTGGAGTGTGGACATTTTCTTGAAAGCAAATTAATAGAATTGGGAGCAGAAGAAAGAAATCCAGGTCTCTTATAATGGTTAAGGTCACAATGATGAGGGTCTGAAATAAGTTAAAACAATAGGGATGAGGTTAGAATCGTTAGGTCTTGGTGATTGATTAGTGGGCTAGTGATAAGAAAGAGAATGTTTTTAGAAGGATCACCAAATCATTGGCTTTGGTCTTTGGGCAAATAGAGGTAAATCTACCAAGAAAGATAGAAAAAGATAGAGAAAGAAGAACGGTCAATAATGAGATCAGTTTTTATTTGCTTGCAGTGTTTCTATGCAAGTTGTATATGACGGTACATCTTAAGGATAAGTCAAAGTCAAAGACAAAATTTGTCATAAATCACCTAAGAAAGGCATAAAATAGGGACTGTAGGTGACCAAAAGCATCATGTCTGGAAAACACAGTCATTTCAGGCTGATATTGAAGAAAAGGAATATATAATACGAGTGGTTGAGGCTGAGAATACAGGTATGAAATATTAGAGGAGAACCAGGGAAAAGTAATCTTTCTCAAGTCAAAGAGGTAGAAAGGGATTTCAGAAAACACACACACACACACACACACACACACACACACACACACCAACAGTTGCAGTTATCTCTCAAAGATTCAGAAAAAAAAGGAAAAAAAAAGAGCATTACACAAATATAACATACAGGCAATTATTGGTGATTTCTTGCAATTTGATTTCAGTTAAATAATCTCACTCCAGTGAGCTGAGAATGGGAGTTAAAAGCTTTTGATGAAACAATGGTCAAAATATTCTCTCTCTCTTTTTTTTTTTTTTGAAATCATACAGACGCAACAAGTTTTGCAAAATGCAAGTAGGATAAATACAAAGGAAACCATAGCTAGATATAATTATCATCAAATTTCTGAAAAACAAAAGAAAAAAATTCTTGAATGAAAACATGGGAAAACAAGACACATTATACACAGGAGAACAATGACATGAAGGATGACTGACTTCTCAGCAAAACAATGGAGAAAAGAAAATAGAATTACAACCTTAAAATTCTTTAAAAACCCTGTCACTTCAGCATTCTACATGTAGCAATATAATTTAAATCATAAGGCAAAGCAAGGACATGTTAGCGTCAATGAAAGATAATGAATTCTTAGCCGGCAGACTTACACTATAAGAAATACTAAAAGAAGAGCTTCAGTATGGAGAGGAATGACATAAAATGAAACATCAAATCTACAAGACATAAGGTCACCCAAAATAATAAACAGTGAGATACTTATGAAAGATAATATTTATCTTCCTTCTCATTCATTACAAGAGAAAAGATAATTTAATATGAAAATCATTCAGAAAACTAGGAATGGATGAAGCTTTCTTGATCTGGTAAATGGTAGCAATGAAACACCTATAGCTATCCTTATACTAACTGTGAAGTATTGAATGCTTTTACTGTTACATTGGCTAAAACACAAGCTCGCTCTTTCTCACACATTTCAACATTACGCTGGAGGTCCTAGGTTGTGTAATACTGCAAGAAAAGGTATAAGGCCTAGAAACAAGTAATATTGTTACTACTGATATGACATATGTGTTTATGCAGATAATCCTAAGAAATTTAGCATAAAACTATTAATAAATGAACTTACCTTTCTTACAGTATACAAAGTATACATATATATACACACACACACACATCTAGATCTAGATCTATATATCTATATCAATATCTAGATATATCGCTATATCTTTCTATCTCTCTCTCTATATATATGCATGTGTTAAATAACAGTGGTGAGAGAGGGCATGCTGGTCATATTCCTGATCTTAGAGGAAAAGCTTTCTGTTTTTCACCATTAAGTATAATATTAGCTGAAGGTTTGTTATATATGGCCTTTATTATGTTGAGGTACTTTCTTTCTATACCCATATTATTAAATGTTTTAATCATACATGGATGTTGTATCTTGTCAAATGCTTTTTTCTGTATCTATTGATATGATCATTTGATTTTACCCTTTTTTTGTTTGTTTATGTGGTGTATCACATTGATTTGCATATGTTGAACCATACTTGCACCCCTGTAATGAACTCCACTGGATCATGATGTATAATCTTTTTAATGTATTGCTGCATTCAATTTTCTTGTATTTTGATTATGATTTTTCCATCTGTAGTCATTAGAGACATTGGTCTGTAGTTTTCTTTTTTTGTGTTATGCGTACCAGGTTTTGGTATCAGGGTAATGTTGGCCTCATAAAATGAGTTACAGAGTATTGCCTTGTCTTCAATTTTTTGGAAGAGTTTGGGGAGGACAGGTATTAAATAATGTAAGTTTGGTAAGTTTTACTAATGGAGCCATCTAGTCCTTGACTTTTACTTTTGGGGAGGTTGTGGATGATTGTTTCAATTTCCTTATTGTTGATTGGTCTATGTAGATTTTCCAGTTCTTTGGGATTTAATCTAGGGAGGTTATATATTTCTAAGAACTAATCCATTTCTTCTAGGTTATTGAATCTGGTGTCACATAGTCCTTCATAATATTCTTGTATGATTCTTTGTATTTCTGTGGTATCCGTTGTAATCTCTCCTCTTTCATTTCTGATTTTGTCTATTTATGTCTTTTCTCTTTTCTTCTTATAGAGTCTAGCCAGGGGTTGTCAATTTTATTAACATTTACAAAGAACCAGCTCTTTGCTGCATTAATTTTTTTCTATTGTCTTTCTGTTCTCTATTTCATTTAATTCTGCTCTAATTTTTATCATGTTCTTCCTTCTCCTGACTTTGGGCTTCATTTCTTCTTTTCTAGTTCTTTAAGATGTAATGTCAGGTTGTTTCTTTTATGCTTTTCTTGTTTCTCGAGATAGGCTTGTAATGATATAAACTTCCCTTTTATTATTACTTTTGCTGTATCCTCAAAATCTTGATATGTTGTGTTGTCATTCTCATTTGTTTCTATGTATCTTTGGATCACTCCTTTTATTTCTTCTTTGACTCATGTTGTTCAACCTGCACATATTTATGTTTTTTCCTGCGTTCTTTTTGCCATTGATTTCTAATTTCAGAGCATTGTGGTTAGATGTGCTTAATGTGATTTCAAAGTTTTTACATTTGTTGAGGCCAGTTGTGTGTTCCAACATATGGTCTGTCTTTGAGAATATTCCATGTGTATCTTGTGTCTCTTGGAGGCAGCATATGGTTGGGTTTTGTCTTTTGATCCAATCTGCTACTCTGCACCTTTCTGTCGATGAGTTCACTCCATTTGCTTTTAGGGTGATTATTGATGTCTGAGGATTTCCTATAGCCATTTTATTTTTTGTTTCCTAGTATGCTGGTATCTCCATTGTTTCTTTGCTCTTGTGTTTTTATCTGTTATTTTAGTTTGGTGGTAGTCTATGATTGGTTTCCTCTGTTTACTCACTCTTTTGTTATGTTGTGTATCTCAGTTCTGGATGTGTGTGTGTGTGTGTGTGTGTGTGTGTGTGTGTGTGTGTGGTTACCATTACATTTATGCAAAAGAAAGTCTCATATGTACAGTAGTACTTTTTCTTCGGCATCTTATCTCCATTCTCCTTTGCAAATTCAGGCCTTTATTCCCTCCCCTTTTATGTTTCTGTTGTCACAAATTGTCCCTATTTATGCTGTGAGTCCATCTATTGTATTTTTAAAAAAATGTTTATACCTCCTTTATGCTATATTTAAGTGTACAGTAACATATTCTGAAAAAGGATCACAATTCCCTGCTTCTGTCTGTCTGGTAGTAATTTTATTCATAGTTTATATCCTTTTGTCTTTTTGTTTCTGGTAGAATAATACTCTTTAATGTTTCCTGTAATGCAAGTCTTGTGGTGTAAAAGTCCCTCAGCTTCTATATGTTTAGAAAAGTCTTTATTTCTTCTTCATATCTAAAGTAAAATTTTTCTGGATATATTATTCTTTGCTGGTAATTTATCTCCTTCAATAGTTTGAATATTTGATTCCACTACCTTCTAGCTTGTAGAGTTTCTGCTGAAAAATCCAATGATAGTCTAATGGAATTTCCTTCATAGGTTACCATCCTCTTTTCCCTGGATGCCTTAAGAATTATTTCTTTGTCATTAACTTTTGACACTTTTCATATAATGTACTTGGAGAAGGCCATTTTTGGATTGATACAATTAGGTGTTCTGTTTCCTACTTGGATACACCATCCGGTTCTTTCCATAGTTTTGGGAAGTTCTCATCGACTATTTGTTTGAATAAGCTCTCTGTCCCCTTCTTCCTCTCCTCTCCTTCTGGTACACCCATTATTCTTATATTGCTGTTTCTGATGGAGTCAGATAATTCCTTATAAATTTCTCTCAAGTCTCTATCTTCTGCCGCCTGAGTCATTTCCAGACTGCTATCTTTGACATCACTAATTCTTTCCTCCATCTGGTCAGCTCTATTTCTTAAGTTTCCTATTTCATTCTTCATCACTTTTATTGAGTTCTTCAGCTCCAGAATTTCCATTTGGTTATTTTTTTAAAGTTCAGTCTCTTTGGTAAAGTATTGCATTTCTTCGTTGATTTTATTTCTGAGTTTATTAAACTGCCTACATGAGTTTTCTTGCACCCTGTTGAATTTTTTCAGAACTTCAATCTTGAAGTCTCTGTCATTTAAATTACATATTTTCATGTCTTTAAGTTTATTTTCAAGAGATTTTTTATTTTCTTTCTGAGCTACCTTGTTACCTTGGTTGTTCATGGCTTTTGATAGATTATTTCTCTACCTAGGCATTTATGGGAATGAAGTCTGCTTTTTTGAAGAGTGATAGAGGAGGTTGATAAGAGATCTTTCTTTTGTTTTCTAGTAGGTAGCACTGGAGCACAAATGTTTTATTTCCTCTTGCACTGCTCCTGCTTCTGGGATCTCTGTAGGGCAGTGGGAAACACCTTGTATTCCCTGGGGACATGGGCCTCTCCTCTGTGACCAGGTTGCCTTGGTCTCAGGACACCACCCCCATGGGAAAATATGGTGAATGATGGGGTTACAAGCTTGTGAAATCCTGGCATTGCCCCTGAAACCAGACACACTACTGCACTGCCAGAGGTTTTCCAAAGTGCCCCTGCTAGGATCAACCATGATGAGTGGGGGTGGGGTAGGCGGGGAGAGGCTGCTAGAGTGTTTGTGGCTCTTTTCTCCTCCCAGTAATGGTGATTGCCAGACCTCAGCTGCCTCACCTCTGTATTTCCACCCCTGTCACTGGGATTAGTAGCAGCGTGCATCTGTCACTCAGGATCTGTCTCCCAGTGCTCAGGGCTGTAGATATTCTGCTTTGTAACTCAATACTCACAGCTACAGTTTCTTCTGGGGCTCGCTGCTAGCCCTGGGAGGGTGGGCACAGGTGGCCAGGGTTTGCAGCTTTGTTTTCTGCCTGGCAATGGCGTCTGCTAGAAAACACTGCTGCACTGCTGTGCTCTCTCACAGTCTGGGTCACTGGATTCACCACAGTTTGTGCTCGTGGCTCAGACGGGAATGTTCAAGGCCCCAGAGAGTGACCCTGCAGTGTGATTTCTCCCCTCTCCCAAGAGAGCAGTGAGCTCCGGGCTGCACGCATGGCACTTGTCTCTGCTCTTGTCCTTTCACTCATCCCCTGTTCATCCCAATACACCCACCTTCAGGTGATTTGATGCACAGGTCTCTCAGATGTGTTGTGTGTTGTGCAGGGAAACCTTTGTTAAATTATAGTGTTTAACTTGTAACTTCAAGGGGAGTGATCAGTGGGACCTCTCATGCCATTATGCTTCTGACGTCACCTCAAGAAACATTTATGTGTAGGTATTTTTCATAAATTAAATCTCATATCATAAATTTCAATTTTTTAAAGACATTTTTGTGTGTTATTGGATCACTATTCTATATTAGTAGGAAATTCTTCCTCATTAATAGTACATATTAAGGACCTTTAGTAGGTAAGGTGTTATTCTGTGTGGTAAAGATACCGTGATGATCAAGACACACAGGGAACTTACCCTGAAGTGGGGAGAAGAAATGGTTGTACAAGAACATTTGTAGTGCCTCGAGTGGGGATGTACCCAGTGTTATGTTGTCATGCAGCAGAGGTATCTATGGAGTGATGTCTGGGGTAACAGGTAAGATGCCCCAGAAAAATTTATGTTTAAGCTGAGATCTGAAAGATAATTCTGATCTAGGGAAGCAAAGATAAATCAAAATAGAGTAATAGGTGTGGGGAGGAGTAAACAAAAAGACTATGAGGAGAAAGAAAGGAATAAAGGCAAGTCAGTGGCCAAGATAAATCTGTACGGCTGATGGAGTTCAGGTAACAATGGTATTTTTAGGCCCCATAAGATTCTATCTTTATGCTAATTGTGATAAAACAAACAAGCAAACAAAAACAACATTGGTGAGTTCTAAGTAGAAAAAGAATGTGATCAGATTTTCATTTCACAATTGAAGGCAGAGTGGAGTCTGAGTTAGAAGAGAGAAGGTTGAACACAGGACACCCTTGGGAGACTGCTGACTAATAGTTGAATTCATTCAGGTAGAGGGTATACAGGTGATAGGATAGATGGATAATGAACCAGGGACTTGAGCCTATTGACAAGATATGGAGCACAGGTAAGGAAGTGAAGGGCTGGCTGAAAAGGAGGAAAGAGCAAAGTGGTCTTTCAGACAGAGATTTTAATAATATGAAAGGATAGTTATGTAAACAGTACTTGAGTTTTTAAAGTGAAAAGACCAGATTATCAGATTTAGTGATTACAGAGAGAGAAAAACAATTAGGTGATAGAAAATAGATGGAGAAGACTGCTTAACAGAGTGCAAAGAAAAACAAAACAAAATAAACCAAACAACAGAAATTTATGGGTTATAAAGCAGGGAGGCGAGGATATTAAACAGATCATAAAACCTCTCTTGATATGCAAGGGAAGACTCAGAGCCAATGGCAATTCTTCAGTTAGTGAAGTGGAGTAGCTAGCTAGTTAATTGAAAGTCAGCAGAAACTAGCAGAGGTAGAAGGTGGATTTCACAAAACAGCTTAAAAGCAGAGGTGTTTTTTTAATGTATCTTTTAAAAAAATATGTTGTAGTAACGTTATTGAGGTCCAAGAAAGTCTAACGCTAACTCTTCACATTTAATTTTGATGAGTTGATGGAGGAAGAAGAGATTTCATAAAAAGTGACAGGTTTCAGTTAGGTTCAAAGGATGGAAATAAGGTTTAATAAAATGTTTAAGATTAGAGCGGAGAGTTCTTTCCAACCTGGACCTAGCAGAATGGCTCCAGCAAAGAAGGTGCCAAGAAGGACCTTTCTGCCATCGACAGAGTGTTGACCAGAGAACATAATCATGCCATCAACATTTATAAGCACATCTGTAGAGTGGACTTCGAGAAGCATGGCCCTTGGGAACTCAGAGACCTGGTAAAGGATATGGGAACATCAGATATGCACATTGACACCGAGCTTAACAAAACTGTCTGGGCGAAGGGAATAAGGGATGTCTCTGTAAGGCTTGCTGCGAGATAATGAGACTAAGAGAGTCAGGCGGGTTGAGAAAAGTGAGTGCTTTATTCACGCTTCTGGCGTGGTCTATTGGTCCGCAGACAGGGCTGATGAAGTCGCGCCCAGGGCAGAGAGAGGGAAACATATATGCGATTTTGGGGGTGGGGGTTGGCTGAGTGAGGTGGCAGTTGGGTAGGCTCCCCAGCGCAGATCGGGCGCGAGCAGCTGCATCCGGAGTTGTTTATTGCACCAAGGTCTGCTGCCTTTTCTGGGAAACGCCAGGGGCCCCAGTTTCTGTCATGCGAGGAGGGGTCTGACTTGGCAGAGGGGTATGACTTGGCTCCTGGCCGCTTTGACCATGCCCGCAGCTGACCTAATAGTCTCCTCCTGTATCTGTGTGTGGTAGTCCAGGAATTAAGATGAAGTTTCGCGAAACAAGATCTATACATTCTTTACCTGTGTATGTCACCATTTAAAAAAAAAAACAACACCTATAGACGTAAGTGTGGATGGAAACTAACCACTGATTGTCAATGAAGTCTTAAAACGCTCCCTACCCCCAAAAAAGGAGACGAGTGTAGGAGAGAGTGTTAATCATATAAATGAGATCTCACAAAGCATAATAGAATGTCCAAGAAAGAAGGAAAGCCCGTAAAAACAGGTTGGGAATGAATTTGTGTCAACACGATATGGAAGTAATTTCAGGTAAAGAAAAATGATCAAAGGGATCTGAGTATTGATTGTTTAAAAGGAAAATAAGGAAATACGGTGTACATTTGCTTTCACAAACTTATGAGAGAATTATTTCTAGCTGGAAGTATGTTAAATTATTTAGCTAAGTCACTTTAACATTTAGTTCTGAGATATGTGGAGTGCAGACTTTCAATTAACATTGTTTACAATCCTGAAATTTTCTTATTAGGAGTATTTCAGTCTTACATTTAGCATAACTCAAGGAGTTTTTGCTCACATTTACTGAATCTATTATATTTAATGAAAATCCACCTGTTATTTTAATGTGTGAAGATAACAATACTTATAACTTCTTTTCAAGTTTAGATCCGAACTAAACTGGTCATTGACTTTTTTTTTTTTTTTTTTTTTTTTTTTTTTTAGGCCAGAATAGCAAGATCAATGCTTCTCTTCTGATAAATCTGTATGAAAGAGTTTTGCCAAATGTTCTCATTTCTTAATCTTGGCCAAATGATGAAACAGTTTAATGTTTTTATAAATTTCAGTGAACAATGCTATTTTTCAGTTCATACTTTAAATTGTGACTTCTTTTGGTAGAAACATGCTTTATCGAGGCACTGCTATATATGCAATACTAAGTGAAGGGCTTTGGGGGAAAGTGAAAAACATACCCACTAGGAGCTTAACGCTTTACTACATATGCAAAGCCCATAAACTTGAATCAGTTGAGAAACAATATATTGAATTTTGAAGAGTTAATCTTGTGATCCACAGATTATATGTCACTTACAAAAACAAAACAAAACCAAAAGAACAAACTGAAAACAGAATCATATAATCAAAGTGAATAATTTGGGAAGGAAAATTTGGGAATTTTTTAAAAAAATGTTATTTGTATAGCTCTTTTGAAAATCAGAACCTCTTCTTCATAAGATATGCCCTATGTTCGCAATGAGTTCCAGTAGACTCCTTTAGATATATCAACACAAGCCTAGTCAGAAAATTAGATGAGTATACTTTTTAACAGTGCCAGTGAAAAGACTTGAGTTTATATGTCAGCTCCATTTATATCAGCATTTTGACTTTTGACAATTTCATTTTGTATGGAAATAGAGATAATAACTAATATTACTATATTAAATATGAGGATTAAATAATATGATTGTTATTGAAAGTATGTTAATAGATCCATTGCTGAGAATATGTAGATGTGATTCTCATCTCCAGAGCCTGTAGGGCAGTGGACCATTCCATTCTTATTTGGATTACATGTGTTTGTGCTGTTTAATTACTGTGGGGAGCAAACTACATAGCTGCTGGGAAAACTCAGCAGTGGGAACCATACTGCTGCAAAATCTAAGAGCCGTTGCTGTTCTGTTTGGTTTTATTCATGAACACCTGTTGTTAATATATGTTACCTGCACTGTTGGTGCTAAAAATACAGAATGGCATATGTGAAATACATGGGAAAGAATAAAAGACTGGAGGACATAGGGGAACTCTAAAATGATGGTATTATTTCCGCAGTTTCTCCTAAATTTTCCAGCTTAGGAGGGCAAAGGATATTCGGTTTTGATAATATACCCCAAAACATGGTGTGTCCCCAAGTTACTATGTTAACAAATGTAGGGACAATAGAAATGACTACACTTCCGAGTTATATGAGTAAACATTGATATTTAAAGTTAGACACTAATAAAATCAATTTCTTAAATGTTTGGTATTTTCTTACGAATATTTTTTTGAATTATTGCTTTACCTTTAGTTTTGATATGTAACTTCTAGTAAGAAGTGGGTTTTTACCAAAAAAGTGAAGAATTTCCTCATATTCTGAATCAGAATCCACATTTTGATGTTCCTATTAAATGTTTTCTTACCTCATTGTGAAGTTCAGGTAACATTACGCACCTGATCTGCTTCTCAGGGTTCAGTAAGCCTACTGAACATATTTGCTGGTTGTTAATCTGCTAGCGACAGCCCTCAGATTCTGCAGAAATTGGCTTTGCAATGACCTGCCCACCTGTACTATGTACCTTCCCTTGGTAATGGAGAGAACTGTAAAACCATATTTTCTCTTCCAAAGGTACACACCTTTCTCTGAAGTTTTATTTTCTTCACAAGGGTCATACAATAGATGGAAATGTTTTTTTCTCTTTTGGTCTTCATGATCTCACAGACTACATATCTTGACCACATTTGGTTGAATGCTAGAGATCTCATCCTCCCAGCAATACACTATCTGGGTTTATCTTGGAAGAACAATCAAAAACCTTAAACAAAGTATTTGACTGTATTGTCTTTGCATACAGGAGCAAGCTCTAATATTCTCCTGCATCCTATTTCCATGGGTAACCTTGTGCAATAACCTTATGGCATATTTGACCTTAGCAATTTCTTCCATTGCTGTCATTACTTTTATTTAAGAAATTCTGAATTCAATAGCAAGTCATCTCCATAGACTAACCTTTCCTGATTTTATACATTTTAATATATGTTTTTAGCATTTTTATGTGAAAGTCATGTTTCCTATTCATATTAAATTTTATGTGTCAATAGGACAATCTAAGTTGTATGTGAATTCCTAAACTAAACTACCTCTCAAATACTCTTCTATCATCCTTCCTTTGTTCTTTCACTCTGGCATATCATAATTAGCAACATCTTACTGTCGTAAGAAAAAGGTTATGGTTTTTCTTCTAAAGTAAGATTCATAGTTATTTCACAGTATTATATTTAACTCCTTTCTTGAAGCCACAATATGTTATATGATTTAGTTTACATTGGTGAACTTATGTGGCTATTATATATTTTTATGTATGTTTAAAATATTCAAGTTGTTAGATTTTGTGTTTCAAATGTCAGTAGCATGTCTATAATAATTGGTTTTGATAGAACCAAAGGCAGTTGTGTGCACAAAAGAATATTTCAATACAGAATTCAGATTTTGCCTATATTGTATCCTTTATACATCCTGACAAAGTATATAATTAAATTAATTTCTTTCATATACAGAACTTGTGAGTTAAGTAAGTATACAAGAAATGGATAAAATGTTGAAGTATATGGTTTCTGGATCTCAGTTACTGGATTATTATTTTGTGTCAGCCATTATGTCCTTGAAAGTTAAGAGAGGATTATTTTCAACTAAGAGACAGTTATTGGGTTCAGTGTTGTAGTGTTGAAAAAGGGGACATGATTGACTGGAAGGGAAATTACTATATGCCATATGTCATGGCGATCTTTTGCAGACAGTGTTGCTTTCTTGTGCCAATGTTATTGTAATGTAGGAACGAGTAATAAAAGTGTTTCCCAATACTTTATGTGTGGAAACTGACTTCAATGTAAGAAATAAACCTAAATTAAAAAGTAAAGGAAAGCATCTTGTCTCAATAATTAACAGTATAGTTGGTAAAGCTGGCTCAGGGCAAGTCTGTAAAGTTAGTGAAGTTTGATTTGGGAGATTCCAATCACCGCCATTCTTCTAATCCATTTTCCTACTATTTTTCCCCAAAAATAAGACCTAGCAGGATAACCAGCTCTAATGCGTCTTTTGGAGCAAAAATTAATATAAGACCTGGTATTATATTATATTATATTATATTATATTATATATAATACTATAGTATACTATAGTATACTATACTGTACCATACCATGCTATACTATACTGTACTATATTATATTATATTATATTATATTATATTATATTATATTATGACTGGGTCTTATAGTAAAATAAGACTGGGTCTTATATTAATTTTTGCTCCAAAAGATGCATTAGAGCTGATTGTCCGGCTAAGTCTTATTTTTGGGGAAAGAGGGTAGCTACCACTGACATCTTGAGGCCCTGTGTCCAGGCCGTTCTCCCAGTGTTTCCATCCATATACTGTTTCCCCTAGAGTTTTTCAGTGCTACTATCAGCAAGACCAGAGTTTTGACTTGATGTAGACCCTGGAAGGGTCTAGGTCTTATATTAATTTTTGCTCCAAGAGATATATTAGAGCTGACTGTCCGGCTAGGTCTTAGTAGAGTTTGGTTTGGGAGATTCCCATCAGCTCCATTCTTCCAATCCATCTTCCTACCATGTTTCCCAAATCTTAGTCTTGTAAACATGATTTTGACCTGATTTACACCCTATGTTTACAAGACTAAGATTGTTGGGTGGAGTTTCCCAAAGGATACATAACATATTATTACAATAGGTTGAATGCAGAGCTGATAGGACAGTCCAGTTATCTTCTATTAATCCAGACATTAAAGAGATTTACAAAAATGAAAATAAATGACACTCTTCTCGTTATTCTTTTTTTGGGGGGATAATGTATGCTTATTGTGTTAATGCCTGACAATTAGCTTTCTGATTGTAACCAGATACTAAGCTTTTGGTGTTTGAGGAGGCACCGATTTCAGAGGTACCCATCTCTAATAAACATATTTGCAGTCTATACAGCTAGCTACGTTTACAAAGTCCTGGGTAACTTAGAAAACTGACCGCTTGAATGGTCCTACTTTTCCATTCCCGTGCTTTAATTTCTGTGCTTTAATTCCCACTGTTACGTTTTAAATTCGCCAGTAAAATGTGAACCTGCAAAACCCCAAGCCCCCATAACTGACCCCAGTAAAGGCAGATCTCTCTTTCTCTTTCACCCACAGCCTTCTTGCAGCATGCCCCAGGCATACCATGTACCTTTCAGGACTCGTGAGTAATAAGTTTTTGCATAGTTCCTTGATAGTTGTTGCTGTGGCAGTCATAATGCGAACCACAAGGGCTGGTCCAGCACAATATTGGTTCTGGTTGGAAAATGTCTGTAGGGGTTCCCACAAGTGGTACAGGTCCAAGTGAGTACCTGCCTCCAGGTACTCCTAGCCGATAGCATCACTATCAGTATGCTGAGATGGACACGAAACAATGTTTGTCCATTAAAATACGGAATTTATGTTAATATGTAGTTGATTTATTGCTATTTTAAAATTAATCAAATGTTTTTAAATTCATCAGTTTGTATTTCTAATATTAAATACAGATAGTTATAACCCACATAAGCAAAAGCCCCTTGGGGTCCTTAATAAATTGTAAGATTGTAAACGGATCTGGAGACCAAAAAATTTCAGATTCAGTGTGCTTGGCAGTCTGAAACACTGAGTGGTGACAAGTGGGGTATTAAGTGAATATTTCAGGTAATAAATTTGTATTTTACAGGAACCTCCTGGAACATTGATGCTTTAAGTAATAAACTTAAGTATAATTTTAAAAATTGTGGCCAAAAAATAAAGCCGATTTTATTGTGGGAATCAGGGGAAGAAAGTGCTTAGGGTAAATGATTCCCAGTCTATACAGGAATCTACTTACTTATTGCAGAGGTAGTTGTGCTGGGATTTCAAATTCTGAATGCAGCTTACTAACTCTGCCATGATACGGGTTTTGCACTTTAAAAGTAGAGCAGGAAGCAGATGGAACCCCATGTGTCTAAAACTAAATTCTGAACGTGTGAATGATTCTTTTTTTTTTGTTCCTAAATGATCACCATAATTACATGCGCTATTTTGGTTAGTTCTATGGAGGAAAACAATTCCAAGTTACGTCAAAGAAGCTTGTTCTAATTTTTATTTAGTTATTTAAACATGATGACATTACTGAAGATATTTGAATACTTAAATTTTATCAAGCAATTAAATTTTTTATGTCTGAACATTTCTTCTGTTGAACTTAAATAATGTATCAGGTGAACTGTAAAAACATAAATATCCAATTTAATTATATGGAGTCTTTGTTGAAAATCATACTAGTTTTCCTTGAAAGCTTGATGAAAATGGCCTTTGAACGCCCAGATGGAAAAATCTAAACACAACATAAACAAGAAAAAAAAAAAAAAAAGTGTTAGATGGAAATACTAAGAAGATATTTGTTGAATGGTCTGTTTATAGAAATAATGTAAATGTTGAAAATTTAATTTTAAAATGGCTAGCTCATTTTCTGCTCAATATTTTTATTTATTTTAGTGTATTTTGCAAATAGTGCACATAAATTGCCAGTGTATTTTCTTTGGCACATTTTGTCCAAAATTTTAAAATAAATAAAATTAAGATAGTTTTAAATTTACATGACTTTACATAAATTTTAAAAATTCTTAATATTCCTTATTTTATATATGTGTCATATTTCATTTTATATCCATACCGAATCATGAGAAAAAATAAAATGATGCATTCTCAGTTCTTTAAAGGAGTAAATATAATATTATAGGCCAGTTTTCCAAATATTTTTTTTCAGATAAAAAGTGTTCCCATGGAATTTCATAAAATGTTCAGGTAAAAAAAAACATTTTAATGAGGTAAGCTTGGAAAATGTTGCATATTTATGCTCTCTTTGAGGTTTATAATGCACATTAGTTTTTAAAATACTCAGAACTGTTCCAATAAAGAGACACATGTTTTTTTCTCTTTCTGTGTATGTGTATAGTGTGTGTGAAATTTGACATTGGAAATACTTGTTTTGGGACATCAATTAATAATTATAGATTTAAACATCTAAGAAAATTGAATTTGTAATGCTCTTTGAGATCGTTTCAGTTACTTTTAATTTTGGTTGAAACTTGAGTTTACCATTTCTAAATTTCTTCTTGCTTGAATTGAAATGATAAAAGAAATATATTTATCTTGTTTAAACAAGAAAAAAAGTACGTAAGAGCATTTTGTGAATAACTTTTATCTAGGAAAATATAAAATATATCAGGCATTAGAAATATAATGACTATGCAGTTATTCAAGTATTGAGCTATAGCACTAACCCTTCACACTTTCAATGTCTTCCACTTGCTTTATGCCTCAACAGGTTTAGATATAGAATGCATTTACGCTCATACTCTGCAGATAGATGTCTTTTTAAAACCTGAAATTATTACTTGTTTTGAAGTTATTGTTTGCTTATATATTATCTCAATTATCTCTTAGACAGTATTTTATTGGATAGATATCAAATTTTCTAAATGGGATATGTATATTGGTGTACAATTAGTGATAGAGACTGAGATAAGACTGCTTTATATTAAGAGTACTATTATCCCACTCAGTGTTTTAGTGATGTGTTAATCTGTTATGTTGTCCAACGAGATGTGAAATAAAGTCAGAGAGGACTAGTAAATCATTCACTGTATCTAGTCATAATGAATGATGTTTTTTAAAAAACAAACTTATAAAAACTACAAAATTAAATACTTATATTGTCTCTATTTGGGATCCTCAAAGTTAGAATTCACGAGAAAGCTTCCTGTAATAAATTCATTTGCATTCAGTAGATGTCTTATTAGACCATGTGTGCAGTGAGCTTACTAAATTTAATTATTAGCTTAGGTAATTGTTTTTCAAATGGGCTAGAATTTTTAATTACTAAGCTGTCCAGTACTGTAGCCATATAACCACATATGACTATTAAGTGCTTGAAATAGGACTAGTCCAAATTGAAATGCACTGTAACTGTGAAATACACACAAGATTTTGAAGGCAATATGGAAGAAAGATAGCAAAATATCTCAGTAATATTTTTATTTTTTATATTTTGAGATAACATTTGAATATATTGTATTAAATAAAATACATTATCAAGTTTGTTTCACCTGTTTTATTTTAATTTTAAATGTTATTATTAGATATTTAATGTGGTTCTCATTATATTTCCATTGGATAACAAGGCTCTAGTAGATAACTGTGAAGTCTGAATTAGAAAAGCTTTATACCTTCCTTTCTAATCTTTATATATTTTATTCTTTTATTTTTTGACTCTCCTTATTAGACTTCTTATAGACAAAGTAAATGTTGAATAGGTATGGTATAACAACATTCTTATTTTTTTTTTCCATATCTCAAGAAAAAAGGTTTTGATATTTCACCATTGTGTTAGGGGACTCCAGAGAACCAATTGGGGATATAGAAATCTATATATATATCACATGGTTATGGGAGTGGCAGGTTTGAAATCCTTAGGGCAAGTCAGCAGGTTGGGCATTCAGTTAAGAGTTGATTTTGTGGGTCCTGAGTCCAGCATTTACAGGGCAGGCCAGAAAAATGCTGCAAACTAAGGCCCTATTTCTATGTTTTTGTCTTGAGGTCAAATTCCTTCTACAGGAACCCTCAGTCTTTGCTCTTAAGGCCTTCAACTGATTGCTTGCGGCCCATCCACATAATGGAGGGTAATATGCATTACTCAAAGTCAACTGATTTAAGTGTTAATCACATCTAAAAAAATACCTTCACTCTAACATCTATAGCGGTGCTTAACCAAACAACTGGCACCATAGCTTAATTCACTAAGATGGATTTAATCAAGAAAATGGAAAATAACAGTGCTGGCCACAAAGTAGATAACTAGGAATCTTTGTACATTGCTGATAGGAGTACAAAATGAGGTAACCACTGTGGAAAGCAATTTGGTGGTTTCTCAAAAAGTTAAACATGGAATTACCATATAACCCACAAATTGTACTCATAGGCATATAACCAAGAGAAATAGAATCATTATGCCCAAACAGGACCTTGTACATGAAATGTTTATAGCAGCATTATTTATAATAGCCAAAAAGTAGAAACAACCTAAATTTGCTTCAGTGGATGAATGGATAAACAAAATGTCATATATATAATATATAAATGTATATTATATACAATAAATAAAATATACAATTTATATATATATATACACACATATATATATGTATATATATGTATACACACACACACACACACACACACACACACACACACACATATATATATATATATATATATATATATATATATATATATAATTTAGCTTTTAAAAGGAACCAGAGTACTGATACATGATACAACTTGGATGAACCTTGCAAACCAGCTTTGTGTGAGAGAGAAGTCAGACATAAAATGTTGCCTATTGTATGATTTATATTACATGTCCTAAATAGGCAAACCCATAGAAATGGAAAGCAGATTCGAGGTAACCAGAGTATGGGGAGTAAGGATGAGGATGATTATCTAAAGAGTATGTGGGTGATAAAATACTTTTGAAACTAGAGAGAGCTGGTGGTTGCAGAACATTGTGGATACACTAAATACCAATGAATTGTATATTTTAAAATGATTACTTGTAAATTATGTGAAAATCGCTTCAACTTTAAGATATCATGCATAATTTTTTTCTATGTCAAAAGGATAAATAACTGTAAAACTTGCTTAAATATACGAGAGTTTATTATACTATATGTTTGAATCCAGAGTGTACTAGACATTTTAGCATTCATATAATTTTTTTTCAGAATTGAAGTATCTACCATTTTACTCACTAATGATACAGTATTATGTAGCTAAGTTTTTCAGTTGTGAAACTATTATTTTATTAACCTATAAAGAGGGTGGCAACCTTCATTAAACTGGTTATTATACATAAGTGAAATATTAAAATGGTACTACTTACAAGTAAAACACTATTCTTTGCCTTGTAGAATTTCATACAGTAGTTCAGTATATTTTGTGTGACATGCATCTTACTCAAGCTTAATGCAGTTAGTGATTAAAACAATAACAGAAGTTTTTATGCATAATAAAATGAATGTAGAATAGTAAAAATAAATTGGATTGATTTAACCACGTATTTTGGTATAAATTCTACAAATATTACTGTTGTTGCCGTGCTTTAGAGTTGGGCAAACTAGAGGTAACGGGGGGACACATTATGTGATTATTGTACTACTTCTACATGATTCATTTTTAATTCATTATTTAGAAGATTTAGAAACTTAGCATCATACTCTCAAAATCCATCCATGTTGTCACAAATGTTCCTATATCATCTTTTCTTACCGCTGAATAGTATTCCATTGTGCTGAACCAAAAAAAACAAACAAACAAAAAAAACTGATACACTGTACTAAAATCGCTTTCGTCTTTTCATCATAAAAGGACATGCTTAAAATAACTAGGATTACATTGTAATTTAGTTGTAATGTGTATTTCAACTTAACTGACATTTATTTTTGTTCCTGGATTGTACATAAAGTTATTAGGGAAAATAGGTTAAGAAATTTAGCATGTTCTCTGTTTTAGGGACTGAATACTATTGCCTCAGTTATGATGCTTATCTACAGTATATTTAGTGACATTCTGTGGGTTTTTTTTTTATTAAAGTTTATTGTGGTGACAATGGTTAGTAAAGTTACATAGATTTCAAGTGTACAATTCTGTAATACATCATCTATATATCACATTGTGTGTTCACCACCCATAGTCAGTTCTCCTTTCATCATCATATATTTCATTCCTTTTACCCTCATCTACCACCCTTCTTCCTTCCCCATAACCTCTGGTAACCACTAAACTGTTGTCTATGTCTATCAGTTTTGGTTTCTTTATTTGTTTGTCTTCTTTCTTTATTGCTTTTAGTTTTATATACCACATATCCGTGAAATCATATGGTTCTTGACTTTTTCTGACTTCTTTCAGTTAGCATAATAATTTCAAGATCCATCCATGTTGTTGCAAATGGCACTATTTCATCTTTTCTTATGGCAGAGTAGCATCCCATTGTGTATACATACCACATTTTCTTTATCCAATCATCTATCGAGGGACACTTTGATTGTATCCATGTGTTGCTCACCGTAAATAAACATGCAATGAACATCGGAGCACATATATTTTTACGGATAAATGTTTTCAGATTTTTTGGTAGATATCCAGGGGAGAGATTGCTGTGTCATGTGGTAATTCTACCTTAATTTTTTGAGGAACCTCCACACTGCCTTCCATAACGGCTGCACCGGTCTGCATTCCCACCAACAGTGGATGAGGGCTCCTTTTTCTCCACAGCCTCTCCAACACTTGTTACTATTTGTCTTGTTGAAAATAGCCATTCTAACTAGTGTGAGATGATATCTCATTGTGGTTTTTATTTGAATTTCTCTGATACTGATATTGAGCATCTTTTCATATGTCTGTTAGCCATTTGTATGTTCTCTTTGAAGAAATGTCTATTCAGATCCTCTGCCCATTTTTTAATTGGATTGTTTGTTTTTTGTTGTTGAGTTGTATGAGTTTCTTATATATTTTGGATATTAGCCCCTTATTGGAGGCATTGTTTGTAAAAATGTTCTCCCATTCAGTTGGTTGCCTCTTTGTTTTGTTGATGGTTTCTTTTGCTGTGGAGAAACTTTTCAGTTTGATGTAGTAAAAGCTAAAATAAATGAATGGGACTATATCAAACTAAAAAGCTTCTGCACAGTGATATTCTTAATAGGGTCATCATGCGTGCTGTGAACTCATCTGTCTGTTTTTAGATGTGTTTATGGCAAGACCATCCTGAAAGCAGAGTTAATTTTACTCTATCATTTATGACTTTTCCATGGCAAAGCACAGAATCCCAACTCAACCTGCTTTTAAGAAGTCAAATAATTTATTGTCCTGTATAACTAAAAAGTGCAGAGTTGTTTTCACTTCAGGAACAGTTAGATCCAAGGGCCTAGAACATTTCATTAGGAATCAATCTTTTTACATCCTATGTCTCTGCTTACCTGTCTTTGGCAGACTCTTTGCAAATGTTGGCATTTTGGCAACTTCACTGCAAACAGTGAACTTCTTTCCAAATATTTCAAATAATGCAAGGTTCTCTTTGGCTTCCTTGAGTCATATGTATCCCTGAATTGATCACTGTAGCCAACCACTTAGTTCTCTGAAGAGCCAGGCCTGTGCCATGGGCTCTAGGATTTTGGATGTGAGTCCCATCTGAACAGTACCCATAAACTGAGAGTGAAGAAGGCACATTCACCAGAGGAATATCATGGAAACTTCACCAAAAGAAAGGTGGATAAATGTTTGACAGCCTAAAAACATTCATGTCTACGTAATTTAATAATAACAGCCATCATCTTTATGCAGCTGGAACATTGCTTCTGTAATGTATATTTGCCACTGGTGACATTATGAGTTACTTTGTACATATAGACATTGAATAATAAGTTTTATAAGCAATGTGCTTTTCTACAGAAATTTATCTCAGGTTCAGTGGGAGTTATATTTACATCTTAGAAAAGAAGCCCTCTGTGTAACTGGAGTCAGCGATTTGAATTCTCTCAATATTGCAAGGAGACTAGAGACTGTATATTTTAAAGACTTGTATAATATTTTGATTTCTATAATAAATGGAAATAAAGATAAAAATAATAGCCACTCTAGGATGAATAGTGCATCAAATAATGAGAAAGTTAGCACACTGCATATGAATACCCGGAAGCATGTTTTTTTAAGAAGTCAGCATATTACCCATACAAACACACGTTATGGCCACTCTAACTTTAAAAAAGCAAGAAGAAAGGTGCTCACATTCTTACCTATAAAGCAGCGTTACAACCTAAAATATATTCTTATCAGTCAATTTTCAATGATATTCTTCCATCCTCATTTAGAAATAATGTTCTTTTTATTTTCTCAAATAAATGTTGATGTCTGCTCTCAGCTCTAGGAGGGATTTACCAGTAAAATTCAGTAGTTTATTTTTTAATTATTATGTGCTAGCTAACTAGCATTAGGTACAAAAGTGAACCTCGGGTGAATACAGCAAATTTGGTTTTCACATGTCTCACAGTCCACTACTATTTATCAAGACAAAAGGCACTGAAAACTATGGTGCAATTTTAAATATATAATAGTAGGTGTGTTATAAAGTATTGAGTGAATATATACGAGGTAGTAAATTATTCTGTATTTGGGTGGGTAGAGGAAACCATATGGAGACGTAACAGTTAAACAACTTTTTGATAATGCAAATGGAAATATGTGAAGTGAAGACAGGCAAAGAGCATTGTATGATGGAGGGATATTGTGCAAGACTGTGTGGAGGTATGGAGGGATAAGGTGTTTCAGTAGAGTGATTTATTTAGTGTCCATGCTATATGAAGGACTCACACGCGAAATTTATGGAAAGGGAAGCTGGTGCTGCCATTGATATGTAACTGTCTAAAGAGCTTGGATTTTGTCCTATAGACCTGTGATCCTCAAATATGCTGGTCTCAGGAACTCTTTACATTCTTAAAAAAAAGGTGCTGACTCCAAATAGCTTTAGTTTAGTGGATAATTTAGGGGGATAATCTCCATAGTAGAAATTAAAACTGTGAAAATGTTAAAATGTGTATGTAGTATTATGTAACTGAGTCTTACAGATCTTCCATGTATCAATGCATTTCAATTTAGAGCAAAAACAATTATGTTCATTAATAATCTTTTCTGTGAAGCCTTTAAGTATTTAGAAGCCATGGCAGATACAATTCTCAAAACTTGAATTTTCACTTAAAAGAATGAATTTTAACATTGATGTCAGATACTGTCATTAGTTTTCTTGGAGAGACTATCTTTGTTCATTTTCGAGAAAATGGCCAAATCCCCAAGTCTGCATAGTTTAGCTGTCTGTTGTTCTTTTCAATAAAAATGGTGTTGAATGAAAGTGTGAGTAGTTCAGCTCAGACTCCAAACAACCACTCACGTGTTTTCCTCAAGAAAACTGTTACATAGTATGCAGCAGAAGGTCTTTATGTTTATTTCCATTTTCTCACACAGTATAATGAGAAGAGATAGTACTGAAGGTCAAATTTTAATACTATTAATATTTTTTACTGCTTTATCAAGGTCATTCTTAAGTGAATCTATGCCACAATCACTTTAAAAAATAAATCAGAGTGTGTGGCAGTGAAAACTATAATGATTCCTAGAACACGTTGGTGCCATTGGCTTGATTCATGCCAAGGTGGATACAGTTTCATCCTACATTACTTTGCACCAGTAGTGCTAATGTCAACACAGCAAAAAGGGATGACAACTTTTAATATTATTAGGAAGATATTTTTGACCTCACCATTGCTCTGTAAGTGTCTTAGAGCTCTCTGTCTCTTAGGAACCCACTTTGAGAACTGCTGTCATAGGTAGTTGATTTAATAAAGAATGGAGAGGGTTGGAGAAAGACAAGTTCCAGAGTTTTTAGTAGCACATCATTCAATAGTCCGGCTAAGAAGCAAGAGGAGACTGAAATGGGTAACAATGGCGATGGAGAAACAGCCAGGTTATGATTATTTTAGGAATTAAAAAAGATTGATAACTGATTTTATTAAGGGATTAAGCCAAAATGCAGTGCTCATTAACGCTTCAGATATCACAGTGGGTTGACCAAGTTCATAATGAGGCTATTACTTGAGATGGAGCTGGCTGGCCAAATGTGTGTATTCAGTTGAGTTTAAGGCAATATATGACCATACATTTTTTATGCTTTTTTAAATATGTCAATATTATGGTACTTATAAAAATAATAATTAAAATGAAATATGGTTGGACAAGCAAAGTGTTCTATAGAAACTGACTCACAGCAGCGATACACGTGAACTCCCGGGAAGCTGTGAGAATTCTGCTCTAGATCCAGTACCTGAAGCCTGCATCTGTGTTCAGTACCCAGCACTGGGTGTGATATAGAGTCAGTGGTTAAAAATGGATGGATGAATCAATCAATGAATCAATGAAAATCATTAAGGGGAAGCCAAGAACAAAAATCCAGAGAAGATAACATTATGGATCTGGAAGAGCAACTATATAAAGACACATGGCAATAGTACTAATGCAGGGATTGACTGGATAGTACAAAAAAGTCTCTCAAAAACTTGATCCAAAGAAATAATTTAAGAAATAAGAGAGTCAGCATTACCAATGAGTGATGAAGAGATATTTGATATGCTAATGTTAGGAAATTTAACTAGAATTTATAATAATTTAGTCATACACATTATAAAAAATAAATAACAAAGTATTACTGTTAAGAACAAACTACTAGAAGAAGCTACCAGTAAACATTTACATATAGTAGTTAAGCGAGGAATTTCTTAGCATGAAACCAATGCGAAAAACAGATAGGAAAATGACGATAAATTTTACAAAATTAAAATATACAGATATTAGCAACAAAGATAAAGAGAAAATATCTGTTTTCTTAATCTATAAAACAGATATAATAAAATATATGTGTATATATAATTTTCTCCTTACCTGCTTCTACCTTTAGGTTCAGCACCCTACAAAGAGTGAAAGAACTATAAAAATATGCTATAAGAAAAACTGCTTTTACTAGTTGCCACAATGAAAAGAGAAGTACCATTTATTTATTGTATGCTTAATCAAAATCATATTCTGTACTAAACTCTTTATATTCATTTCTCATTACGTATTGCTTTGTGGAAATAAAAACAAAACGAGATATTTTGCTAGTAATATTTGAAGTGAAATCCTTGTTAAGGAACATATCTGAATGAAAGCTTTTTTCCCATCTACATAGTTGAAAAATGTTGAAAATAGACACTAAATGTAAACGGGGTGAAAAATATTCTAATTCACTGCTACCATGAGGGTAAATTAGTATACTTTTTCTCTCTTTTTAATTTCTGTTTTTTCCTAAATAAATAATGAATATTAGTACTTCATTATAACACTATAAATGACTGATCAGAGACATACAGGAGAATAGATGAAATTAGGTTTTAGGAAGAAAATGGAAAATACATATTCAAAAAGCCCATGTAGTCAGTTAACATTGTTAAATGCTTTGTGTGTGTGGAGAGGGTGGGATTCAGTCTTCAAATATGTGGTTATTCGTGACATTTTCAGGACAATTTCCAGATTACCAGTTGTTTCAGTTCTATATGCAGTAATAGAATAGTGTGTGAGAGGGGGTAGGGGTAGGGGTCGGGGCAGGGGTGGAATGGGGAAGGGAGAAGGGAGGGGGAGGGGAGGGCAGGAGTTGGGGTGGAGGAGAGAAGAGTAGGGGGGAGGGGGAGGTAGATGGGGGTAGAAAGAAAGCCAGATATTTTGAGAGAGAGGGAATTAACACAAGCAATAAATAATAAACACCTTCCTCACTTAGATAATTTTCCAGACAATCTCTTGCTATAGAAAATTGGAGGACATCTCTCTGTAATATTCCAGCTGATGCTTAACCATCTCTCTGTCCATAACTTATCCCTCTTCAGTAATTAGCCATATTAATTTTCCTCCTGACTAATTTTGATATCATTATATTTGTACTTATTTTCACATCAGTGTTTATAATTGAATGCTTAATAGTTTTTCTGAGTATGTATTTGTTAAAACAATGGGCACCATGTGCCTAATGAATGATAATTGTAGAAATGATAATATTTGTCCAATAGACATAAGAACACCAACTTTGAGTACCTCACATGCTTTTCTTGTAAAATATTAAACAGTAATGTGAACCAGATACCTCTGTCCAGTAATGTTCCATTTTCTCACACTTCCGATTTTTCCTCATCTTTCCTCTATATTTTTACCTTCCTCTCTAACTGACTTTACAATGTGAAAGTCATACACCTAATGTATTTGTTAGTAGTGAGGACATTAACAGGGAAGTAATTCTATAAAGGGATAATAAAATAACTACAGTTCTAGCGATTCATCAAGTAAAATAAAAAAGTTTTCTACAGGTAATTGAGAATGATCAGCTGGATTCTTCCATCTGTTCTGGGAGCATGAATTCCCTGCTCGCCAAGAAATGGTTGTTTTGCTTTTACCCCTCAAGGAAGCTGCATTTTATTCAATGAAAGGCAACGTTAACTGTAATTTGGGAAGCTTTGATACGTTTCATATATTCATCTTCAGTCACTCTTATTCTGTTCATAAGTAATTAAATGACTGCTTATATTGGCACTATTGGCACTTCATTGTCTTGTGTAATGAATAGATACACAATAATAGTTTGTCAGAAGATGGATATATGTCCAGTTTTCTCATTTTTAATATCACAAAACTATTAAAAATCATCATTATATTTCTCCTAACTGAACTGCCCAATTTATCCCTTACAATCGCATATCTAGATGATAACATTGGAGAAAATCTCTGTAGCCATAGTTTTTTTAATGAGTGCTTAGATAAACACTGAAAGTGCAATCTATGAAAAAAAAAAGGATAAATTGGACTTCATTAATTGTGACAAATATACCACGTTACTGTAACACATTAATAGTAAGGGAAATTGAGTGTGAGATATATGGGAACATTCTAGTTCACATTTTTTTTGTAAATCTAAAAGTATTCTAAAATAAAACATTTATTTTAAAGAAAGGGCAATATTTTAAGATGTAAAAAAGTTTGATGTCATTCTTTATTGAAAGTGTTCCTGGCACTATGTTTAAAATCGAACGTCCCTTAATGGGATTTGTGAGATCTTCTAATGTGGTTAGAAACACCCTGAATGATAGAGTCCTGATCGCTCTCTCCAGCCTCTGTTGAACCACGTCACTGCCTCAATGCACACTGGGACCTGCTTCTTTGGTTTTCAGTCCCTCACTTTCTAGCAGAATTATTCATTGGGATGTAAGTGGAAGTGGTATATGACATATCTAGGCCTAGCCCATAATGCTTCCCAATGCTTCTTCATTCCATTTCTGCCTTCTGGCTGAATGGAATGAAAAGGGCACTGACGATGTTGAAAGCCATCAATGGAAGACGGTAGAGTCTTCATCAGCTGTGTCCCCGAATAACTATGTGAAGTAGAGCCTTGAAGGACTTGAAATGTCCCATGGACAATAAATTAACTTCTTGTACTCTTACGTCAATGAACGTCGGGTTTCTATTTGTTATTGTAGCTTTGACTTCCAGAACTCACAGAAAGTTGTAGTGAAAGATTAAATGACATAATAGGTATGAAGTTCATGGAAAAAACACCAGCACCTGATAAGCATTATATTATAATTCGTAGCTCTTACTGTGATTTGTAAAACGGGTACTTATTTTACCTGGTATAGTTTTCTGTATTGTACATGTGTTTATCTGCTACGTCTAAAGGTTAAAACCTGATATATTTTAGATGTGGCTGCATAGTCTGTATCTTGACGTATCCTCTAGTTTTCTACAATATCTATTCTTTATGCCTTTTATTTACTGAGGTGCTTAACACATGAGTGGAGCTAAGATAGTTTTACTGATGTTCTCAAAGTTGGAATGTGTCTCCAATTATATGTATATTATTTACAACAATTATGTTCTTAAACATGACCCCATTTATTTATGCATAGTTTAAAGTCACACTATTCATAAATTGTGAACATTTTATACGATTTCAAGGTATTTTTCTTGTATATTTGTGGACTCTCCAAAGTTTGTAGAGCAGAATGGGACATTGTATTTGTTCAGGTATCAGGTTTTCCAAATTTATGAAACTGATACATTTATTTTTAAGCAGGATAGGCATGGAGTTAAAAATGAAGCTATCTATCTATGAGTTGACATCAAATGAGGCTTTAAAAATGTCTCCACAGAATTACGAAATAGTATATAGCTACAATATTTCTAGAGCAGAAACAATTCTTTATGTTGTAAGTTAATGCTCATGCCAATATGGATTGCTTAAGTCTTTCCCTAAACATCTGTGAATTGCCCATGGAGAGGAAATAGAGGAAAAGCTGCTGTTGTAATGTGGTTGGCAAATCATAGTAGCAAATCATTGCATCTTCTAGAATAATCTTGATTAGATCTTTCTTTAGACTATATCCTGGTGGAAGAGGGGTGATAAAACATCATTATATTTGAGCAATATGAACATTTACTTCAGGTTTTTTACTTGCATTACTTATGGAAAATGATTTTCAAAGCTATCTAATAATATGGAAATTGAGCTATTTCTTTAATAGTGATATTTAAGTCTCATATTTTAACCAAATGTAGTACAAGGTTTAAATACTAGCAGTAGGATAATGATATATTTTTGATTCTATCATGAACCTAAAAAGTTATCATTTTAAAAATAAGTTTACTATGCTTCCACTTTTCTACGCAGTTTTATTGTAAATATTTGAATTAAAAACATAATTCTAAAATATGCTCTTTAAATCAGCCATTTAACTTTATTATTCTGGATGGATCAAAATAAGGAAAATTAGGACTATATTAACATTGTTCAATAAATAAATATATCTCTTAATAATGTAATCTCTTTTTATTAAACTTTTGTTTTAATTTTTATTTTGTGATTTCTTAATTTTTTTCTTTATGTATTCAATGTACATATTTGTAGTCACATAGTTAATAAGCGAAACACAGAGTTAACTTATGTGATTATGGAAAAATATGGGGATTGTCACTAAAAAGTCAAATGAAGTTTTCTAATTCACAAACTGTTCACCTATTTTAGAATTAAAAAAAATATATCGTGCAAGGTAAAATTAGTAGAGGTAATTGAAAATTAGAAAGAAAAACTTAAAATGAAAAATTCAGAAAATAGAAATCAGGAATCAGAGTGATGGTATGGGAAGTAAGCAAAGTAGGGACGATGACACATACCTTTTAGGGTTGTTAATCTCTGCAAATCACTTAAGGAATCACCATTGTTATTATCACTATCAGCAGTAACACCACCACCACCATCATCGACAACACTAATTATTTTGTACAGGACAGAGACTATTTCAGATAGAAATGTTACATTAATTGGGGAAAGATATATTTCGAATAATTCTTAGCTGATTAATGAGAAGCTCGCACTTTAGTAAATATTTTCCAAAATTTGAATGTAACAATTAACTTTCCTCTTAACTGAGGTATGAAAATAAACCCAAGAATATGAACTTGGTTCTGAGATGGAAGAATATATTAAACATTAGAATCTTTATTACTCATGTTGTTGAGAATCCATAAAAGAAAATGATCGTGCCAAGAGAAAAGTGATTTAAGAGACGTTGCTGCATTCATGAAAAAGGATGGCATTTTTGAAGCAGAAAGAAAGGGAAGATAGTGTAGAATTCCTGCTATTTTAGAGTGTATCACAGTTAAAATTTTTTACCTTTAGTTGACTTTGCTCTTGGTTATACAGTTCTGCCATGTAAATAATGCATATTCTTATAGTAATGTCTAGCATGATGTGGTGTAATCATTTAAGGGTAGGCACAAACTCCTAAGATGCATTATTAAAGAAGTTTGAACCCTATTCATCAAAAATGTTTTATGGACATGAAATACTAAGGGCTTTTTTTTTTCTTTTCCTTTTTTTTTTTTGCAATCATTGTAGACATGGTTAAGCCTGACACATTGCCTCTCGACACTGAAATTAAGAAGCCATCCAGGATGGATGGGGTGGGGTGGGGTGGCTTCCTTGGCTCATATAACTCAGGGAGAACTATATTTTAGGACTCATTAAAAGTATGGGAGGAGGAAGAAATATGCATTCAAATGTGCATAATCTTTTCCATTCCGGAATCATTAAATATTACTCTATTTTTGTGAACTTTCGCAAAACACCTCTAAGGTGAATTGTATCTTTAATGGAGTTATTTACTTGATTTTAGACCTGTGGGTAAGATGCACAACTGTATCTTTAATGGGTAAGCTGTGGGTTTGGAGGTAGCAGAATCAAACTGCCTTGTTATAGGAAAGGCAGGTGGACAGTTTCTTCTTCAGGTAAAGTCAGATGGCCTATTGGAGGAGAATTCTTGAAAACAATTGATGGGCTTTATATTTTTCTACATGATATTTATGAATTTGACTACTGTGCTAGAAATGATCATATATCCTAAATCAAAAATCTTGAACAGAAAATTTTTACTTTTAAAGAATGGATGATATAAACTATATGTATATATTGACCTGCTTTCAGTCACTCTAAATTTTAATTTAATCTCAAGAAGTAATTTAATATTTTCATGAATGCCAATGTCTGTGAAAACTTTGAACTTAATTGGATCTTCTTAATATTATCACTGTTCTTTAGATTTCCCAGAAACTTAAGAACTGTCACATTTTCTAAAGTTGATTTATAAAAAGAGATCAAACAAGAGGAGAATTGGTAATGTTATTTCAGCACTGAGACAGTATTACTTCACCTGCAGGGAGATAATTAAATGATTTAAACTGTTGAATTTCAAATTGGAAGTTACTAGTGTTATACTGTGAAAATTCAACTGCAGATTTTCTGTCTAGTAGTAGAATTTTGATGAGAATAGAGTCATAAGTGAGAATAAACCCTCTCCATATGAGTGGATTTGACTTTTGGATAGAGAATTCTGTGTGCGTCTCTGTGTGTGTGTGTGTGTGTGTGTGTGTGTGTATGCAGATTTCCAAAAGAAAGGAAAATGACTAATGGCTTGACTTTAAGAGAGTCAGGAAAGAAGTAATCTAAACATGCAGCCAGATTTCAGAAAATAGTATAGGTTCTACACTTTAAATAATCTTAAAATAGATAATCAAATTTTGGTAGTCTTGATTTGTAGTGTTGGTTGTGTTTATTGTGGTATATTTTACAAGGGATTGAAAGACATATGTTTTATTTTTATTAAATAATGAATATGTTTTATTCAGAAAAATGAAGGTTCTTCTATATCTGTTATGCCAAAATGTTTATTGCATATTCAATAATAAAATAGATACTTTTCTACATTGTTTTAATTTCATATCCAATTCTTTGTTTTGGTTTTAAGATGGTATAAAATAAAGGGAAATTTCTTTAATTAAAATAATATCATATTCAGAAAACTTTAAAGGGATTTATTTGCACATTTAAGCTTATAAATAATAATTATCTAATAGTAATTGAGCCTCATAGAAAGATATTATGCTTCATCATGTAAATCTTAACTCTTAAAAAAGGTAGAAGATATACTCAGAATTCTAAAATAAGTATTATGTTATAGAAAACTGATAGGAAGAGATTAAGGATAAGTGGGAGAATATAAAATTAAAAATGCATCTTTTTTCATTAACTAGTTGTGTGGGTACAGATGTCAGATGTTTAGTACATTCCCTGAGATTCATAACTGTAAGGCTCCTTTGTAAACTAAATTTTAAATAACTCCAAGTGACTTTTAACAGTCATGGTGAACATGTGGAAATCAATAGTGTTATATATCACATGGACAGAATGAAGGACAAAAGCCGCAAGATCATCTCAAGTGATGCAGAAAAAGCATTTGACAAAATTCTACACTTTTTCATGATAAAACATAAAACACACAACAAACTTGGAATAGAAGGAGATTACCTAAGCGTAATAAAAGCCATACAATGAAAAAGCCACAGCCAACATCTATGACTTCAACAGTGAAAAACTAAATGCTTTCATCTCAGATCAGGAGCAAGGCAAGGATGCCCACTCTTGCCACTTTTGTTCACTGTAATCCTGGAAGTCCTAGCCAGAAGAATTAGGCAAGAAAAATAAATATGAAGCATTCAGGTTAAAAAGGAAAAGATAAAATTATGACATGATCTTTTATGTAGAAAACCCTAAAAAATTCTACAACATGCCTGTTAGAATAAACTATTTCAGCAAGATTGTAGGATACAAAATCAACACATACATCAGTTGCAGTTCTATGTATTTACAATGAATAATCCAAAAAGAAAATTAATAAATATTAATTTATAAATTAATAAATTAAATTAATTAATAAAATTAAATTAATTAATAAAATTTATTAATTAATAAAACAATCCCATTTACAGCAGCATAAAATAGAATAAAATAATTATGAATAAACTTAACCAAGGAAGTGAAAGACTTGTATACTGAAAACTACAAAACATTGCTGAAAGAAATTAAGACATAAGCAAATGTAAAGCCATTTCATGTTCATGGATTACAAGACAATATTGTTAAAATGTCCACAAAACAGTATGGAATTGGCATAAAGAAGACATATAGGCCAATGGGACAGATTAAACAACCTAGAAGTATTCCGTCATATATGTGATCAAATTATTTTTTATCAACAGTGCCGAGAATACACATGGGGAAATGATAGTCTCTTCAACACGGTGTGTTGGGAAAACTGGATATCAACATAGAAAAGAAGGAAGTTGGACCTTACTTTATACCACATGAAATGTTAACTCAAAATGTTTTAAATACTTAAACATAAGACATGAAACTATAAAACTCCTAGATAAAACACAGGGGGAAAGCTTCATGATATTGAATTTGGCAACGATTTTTTTTGAGGGCACCTCACCTAAAGCATAGACAGCAAAAACAAAACCAGGGAAATGGGACTCATTGTGGACTGAGTGTTGGTGTCCCCCAGAACTCATGTGTTGAATTACTAGTCTCCAATGTGATCATATAAATACATGGAGTCTTTGGAGGTAATTAGGTCATGAGGGTGGAGCGCTCATGAATGGGATTAGTGCTCGTATAAGTGGAACCATGAGAGCCCTCATGCTCTCTGTCCACCAAGTGAGCATGAAACAATCTATTGGCAGTCTGCAGCCTGGAAGAGTGTGACGATGCTGGCACCTTAATTCTGAACTTCCAGCCTCCCAAACTGTGAGAAACAAAATTATGTTATTTATAAGCCACCCAATCTATGATTTTTTTTGTAACAATTGAAATTTACTAAAACCAGATTCCATAAAAGTTGAAAACTTCTGTGACAGAGGAAACAGTCAGTAGAATGAAAAGGCAACCTACAGCATGGGAGAAATTTTTTTCCAACCCTTATCTGATAAGAAATACATTAAAATTTGATAAAGGATGAATACATAGAATATAGAATTCCTACTACTCAACAACAAAAATAAAATAACCCAATTAAAAAAAATGGGCAATAGATTTGAATAACCACTTCTCCAAAGAAGATATAAAAATGGCCAAAAGCATAGGAAAAGATGCCCAACATCACTGATGATCAGGGGAATGCAAAGAAATGACAATGATATATCACTGATACTTCTTAGGACGGCTACTATTAAACAATATTAACTGACAAGGGTTGGTGAGGATGTGATAAATTGTAATCCTTGTGCCCTGTTGGAAGAAATGTAAAATGGTACAGAGAAATGAAAAACAATACAGAGGTTCCTCAAAAAATTAAGCATAGAATTACCATGTGACCCAGCAATCCCACTTCTGGGTGTATATCTAAAAGAACTGAAAAACAACATCCTGAAGAGATGTTTGCTCACCCATGTTCAGTGCAACATTATTCACAATAGCCAAGAGGTGAAAGGAACTTAAATATCCATTGACAGATAAATAGGTAAAGAAATGCTGTACAGACTAAGTGGACTATTATTCAGCTTTAAAAAGACTGATCGTATACTGAAACATGGATGAACCTTGAGGACATTATTCTAAGTGAAACAAGCCAGTCACACAAAGACAAACACTGCATGATTCCACTTACTTGAGCTATCTAAAGTAGATAAACACTTAGAAACAGTAAGTAGAATGGTGGTTGCCAGGAGGCACAGGAAGGGAGACAAGGGAAGTTCAATGGGCATAGAGTTTGTTTTACGAGATGAAAAGTACTAGAGATCAACAACAATGAGCATATAATTTAAACTATGGTAGTTTACACTTAAAATGGTTAAGGTGGTAAATTTTATGTTATTTTTTGTCACAATTTAAAAAAGACGTTATGATGGGCATGTTGAGGTATCTCATTGACAGTAACAGAGAAATGGAATCTGTCCTTTTAGCTTCTTATTTGATTTAAAAATAATGGCAATAATAATTAATAATAATAATAATAACAATACTAAAACACAAAATGTTTAAAAGAATATGGATTAACCAATCATCTATTTAAGAACACTTAGGTTGTTTCCATGTCTTGGCCACTGTAAATAAAGCTTCAATGAACATTGGAGCACATATATCTTTATGGATAAATGTTTTCAGATTTTTTTTGGTATACAGCCATGAGAGAGATCTCTGGTTATATGGTAATTCTATTCTTAATTTTTTGAGGAGCCGCCACACTGCCTTCCATAGTGGCTGCACCAATCTGCATTCCCACCAACAGTGTATGAGGGTTCCTTTTTCTCCACAGCCTCTCCAACACTTGTTATTTTACACACACACACACACATACACACACACACACAGACACACACACACGGAATACTATTCTGCCATAAGAAAAGACAAAATAGTGCCATTTGCAACAACTTGGATGGATTTTGAGATTATCATGCTGAGCAAAATAAGTCAGACAGAAAAGGTTGAGAACCATATGATTTCACTGATATGTGGGATATAAAACTGAAAGCAACAAAGGAACAAGGCAAACAAAGAAACAAAAACTCATAGACACAAACAATAGTTTAGTGGTTACCAGAGAGTAAGGGGGCAGGGGGGTGGTAGACGAGGGTAAATGGGATAAAATATATGGTGATGGAAGGCGAACTGACTCTGGGTGGTGAACACACAATGTGATATATAGATGATGTATTACAGAATTGTACACTTGAAACCTATGTAACTTCACTAACCATTGTCACCCTAATAAACTTTAGTTAAAAAAAAAAGAATATGGATTAAGTGAAATAACAATTTTATATCATGAAAATAAACATATTTTAATAATAATTTTTTAGAAGACATGGATAAATATAACAATTTGTTGTAAATTTAATATGTATTGGAAAAATACACTGTACATGGGGCTGGATGTGATATATGATCAATAATACAATAAATTCTTAGCCGATCAAAGCTCTTAGTAAAAAGAATATGTATCATTATGTAGTTGATTGGTTTGTTTGGTTGGTTTGTGCCCTAAGTTTTAGTAACTTTTGAATAATAAAATGAAGCAAACAATTACTATTAACTGGGTATGTGTATTTTTATTTATATTATTAAAATTAAGATAGGAAAACTGGTTTACTTACATATAGTTGAAACTATGTAAGTTCAGAGAAACATATCATTATAAAAATACTAAAAATATTCTTCTACTCTAATATAAGTCTGAAAATTTTGGAACTACCAATAATATTGCAAATTAAAAAAAGAAAAAAAAGCTTTCCTCAACAGATTTGTGTGGTTAAATTATTTAATTCTATGAAGAAAATGTAAAATATTTGCAGTGTTACTGTTCCTAAATTGTTTTCCACAGAATTTAACATGCATCTTTCTGAATTATTTTTATCTCTGTACACAGTGCTATTGCTCTCACTTGTTTAATATAACATCATAGTTATTTACTGAAATTATTAATTTCCTAATGGAAAATTATAATTGGTAAACAGATTTTCATTTCATCTCTCTTTTGAAACACAAACTCATTTAAATGTGTATTTTAATACATTGTAGACATCCTCCCAAGCTTTGTGTTAATATAATTTTTACTTATAATAAATTGAAGTGCAGGGACACACAATTACAACGGCTACCTTTTAAATATAATGTGCTTCTAATTGGTCTGTTCCATTTAATATTACCAAATAGGTCCTTGATAACATTTCACAACAGTATGAATTCTTCAAATGTTCTTTCAATTTTATTTTGCTGGTTATCCTGTTCACTTAATCTGTTTTCTTATTTAGTCTTTTGTGTACTTCGTGCCAGAAATAATACTATAAAGTATCAGAGCGATATTAAAAAATGTTGCTTTATAAAATTTGGTTAAACCTAAAAAGAAAGCAGAGGGTATTGAGAGGTCTAAAATATCAGAATAGTACTTTTATGGTAATATTTATTTGTTTTTATCTTAGATTTTTTTTTAAGAGCAGTATTGAGTCTACAGAAAATTGATACAAAAGTACAGAGTTCCCAGATACTCACTCCTCCCTGACACAGCTGTCCCTGTTTCTTACAGCTTGTATCAGTGTGGTGCCTTTGTTAGGATGAATGAAACAATATCAATACATTATGATTAACTAAAATCCATAGTTTACATTAGGGTTGCTCTTTGTATTGTACATTCTTTGGGTTTTCAAAAATGTATAAAGGCATGTAGCCAAAATTCTGTATCATATGGAATAATTTCACTCCCCTAAACAACCCCGTGTTCAACCTATTCTTTCTTCCTTCCCCTAGATCCCTGGCATCCACTCATCTTCTTACTGTCTCCATTGCTCTGCCTTTTTCAGATTGCTGTCATATAGGATGTAGACTTTGAAGACTGGCTTTTTCACTTAGTATGATTTTAAGGTTCTCCATGTCTTTTTGTGGTTCTATAGCTTGTTTCTTTTTATTGCTGAATAATACTGCATTGTATGGATGTACCACCATTTGTTTACTCATTCACCTCTTAAAAGGCTTCTTGGTTGTTTCCACGTTTTGGTAATTATAATAAAGATGCTATAAATCTTTGTGTGTGGCTTTTCTGTGTGAACGTAAGTTTTCAAATCAGTTGTGTAAGTACCTATGAGTGTGATTGCTGGATTCTGTAGTTTAGTTTTTTTTAAAGAAACTCCCAGACTATCTCCTCTTTTATGGAATGCTTTCCCTCTGACATCTTACTAATATGTATGTTCTCCGGATACTCTTCTTAGATACTCCTCATATACTGTGTCTGGGAAACTGCACATACAAAAATGACTTCACCTAGTGCTAAGAGAGACTCATAAACAATCTGTAGTGAAAAGCCTTACCTGACACTTCACAGCAAACTTTTCATGTAATTACCAGTCTTCAACCTAGATTTCCCACCAGACTTACCCCTTGATAGTGGTACAACTATTCTCCCGTCAGAAACAAGCCAGAAACACAGCTGCAAGCTGGCAATAATTCTTAGTCCTCATTCTCCCTCATCTCCTTTATCCGATCCCTAAATAAAACATGTAGATACCATTTGATAATTATCTATTTTACGTGCCCATTTCTCTCTCATTTATAGTATCCCAGTTTTAGGTAATGTTTATATTTTGCTCAAAATTAGTTTATGGTTTTTCATTGTAGTAAAAATAAAAATGTACATCAGCATGTTCTATACAGTCATATTTGATATATATTTTATAATCTCTATTTCCTCACATTGCATTTAATACTCCAGAGACACAGATGAATGCTGAACTCTTCAAATGGACTCTCAAAATTTTTCACATACCATTTCCACAGCCTGAATTGACCTTTCCCTCTCTATTTATCGAAAAGGTACCAAATGTCCTTATTTCTATAATAATTTATACAAACATTTCTTCTATAAAACCTGCTGACTCTCTTCAAATAGTTATCTAGTGTAACACTGTTATTTTGCTAACCTTGTGTCCTTGTGCTAGAATTAATTACATGATGCAGTCCATTCTCTTGACTCTTTACCATGCTGGAAACACCTTGAGTTCAAAGACCTCCCCTTTTCAGTTATATAGACCTCAAGCAACCTAAACTATGCCTAACAGGCAGGAAATTCTCACTAATTACTTGTTGACTGAATGAAGGGAAGTTAACTAATCACTGAGGGGCCTTCATGAGTTGATTTAGTCAGTGTTACCAAGGACTTCAGCTTTAGGGAAGGTTAGCTCATTGTATTCTCATCTTGTGAAGATAAATAAAGAAAAATGCATGCAATTAGAAAAAAAAATACTATGAAGGATTTTGCCCTTTTCTTGTTTGAAAGGGCAAAGATGATATGTGCTTCTATTTCATACAACTTGAGGAAGAGAAAATGTTTCTTTCATGGACAGAGAAAAATGTGACAAACAAACAAAAAAAGTGAAGAAAAAGAGCCAATAGATGGTGTGCTTTGGAAAGTAATGGAAACAAGAAAATTTAAGTCAAAATAATGAAATATTTAATACAGAGTTTCAAGATGATTTTATAATTTCAGTGATAGTTCAAATAAGAAGTATTTTTCAGTGAGTGATACTTTATCTCTGAACATATAAAATATTAAATATTAAAAGGCAACATAGAGTGTGAATTTTTTTCTATTGAGTTTAGTTTTGTTTATGTTTTTGCACAAACTTGCAACCTATTTAAATTCTTTTACCTAGGCTAGTAGCACAGCATGGAAAATGAGAAATGAGCAGGCTCACACAAATATTTTACTTATATATGGTTTGGGATTCTGTTTAAACTTTTCTACATCTATCTTTTACTGCAGTATGTCTTGAAAAATTAATTATCAATGTGCCAATAAACAAAAAGGATATTGCCTTTGCAGAAGTAAAAGACACAAGGGGGACTAAAAGTACAATTTTCTATGTTAGGTCTCAAGTGAAAAGTGATCTGCCACATATCACTAAGTTCTACTACCCTTGGAAAACATGTATGTCTTACCTAGTGAGCTTAAGAAGACACTCGTGTTTCAAATGGTATCGGGAAGTGAAAAGCCCAACAGAACTGGCATCAGTTACACCTTCCTGAAGTGTCCTTGAAAAAAATGCTTACACAGTGTTGTCACGCAGCAGCCTACCCGTCTGTCCCCTCGTACCTGCCCCTAAAGAAAGGAGAGTCTGTGAGACGGATCCTTTACAGGGACTTTGCTTCACCTTTGTGCTTACACCTTATGTCTCCCTGTTTGGCCCCAAAGGATGGCTGGTTAGTTAATAATGGAAAAATTCCTCAAGGAAGGAACAACATAAGACAGGCATAGTCACATAGGGTCCATCTGGAGAACTCATGGGGTTGACAGAGGTGGGCATAGACCCCCATCATCCCCCGGCTAAGGAGAGCTTCTGCCTCTGTGGCTATATTCCGTCCCACAACCTGCGTGGGAAGAGATTCAATGATGTGATAACATCAGCTCTCCATCTATTCATATCAGTGAGTTTCAGCATAAAGGTGTTGTCCCTTGGGGAGGTACATACAGCAATTAGTAAGATATTCTGGGACTTTCTGTTCCGGCTGCTTGCAGGCAAGGGTAATTGGTTTGAATCAGTTTCCTAGTATAATGTATGAAATTCACAGACCATGGAGAAAACAATGTTACTTCCTTGCATGTACATCAATAAAAGCTACAAGGTGGCCCGATTCGGAGCTCTCAGTCCTTTGAGGCTGTGAGACCCTTAGCCCCTAGTGCGTAAGTCTCTTGACTTCTGTTTCTTTCTTAATCCTTCGCTGCCCCTTCTTGTTCTCTCACTTCCCATGTTGTGCTGGATGCGACAGAACATGTTTTAAATTAGACTGGAAATTGAATGTTCTAATGCCTTTGGAAAGTTGGTAGTTTACACAAAATTTATTTCAATTTCAAAAGTAAGTTAACAAATTTTCTCTGGTTAATTTTGGTAGCAAAAATTCCACCTATATGATACCCTTTGAAGTGTTGGTGCTCAATTGTAATTATCTGTTCCAGGAAATGGCAGACTTTTTCTCTAAAGGGTCACAATATAAATATTTCAGACTTTGTGGGTCATTGGGTCTCTGTCACAATCGCACCTCTGCTGGTGAATAATGAACAGTTCATAACAGTTCATAACAACAGGGTGTGGCTGTGTTCCCAACAAATATTATTCACAAAAACAGGTGGTGGGCAGGATTTGGCCACCTGATTACAGTTTTCTGATCCTTGGGATACGTTACCAGAAGTCCCCACTTTGGTGCGGGGGCCAAAATCATCCCCCCAAAAGCAGTTGAGAACTACTCTTCTAAAGAGACCAGGGCTACTGCAGTCTTGGTTGCCTGTTGTATTATTCTCTCTGGATTTAAAACAGTTTATATTTCAAAGATGTGTTTTTTGACTAAAAGTGCACAGAGTTTAGTGGACTAGATAACTCAGAAAATAAGACCATGAAGGCAGAAATTCTGTAATTACTATTCACCACAGTGAACGCTCAGCAAACATTTGGTGAATAAGTGAATAAAGAAAAGTTTATAAAATAACTGCAACAAAGCGTCTAGAACTATGTGGCGATTACTAATTTCAGCTGTTTTCTTTAAACACACTTTCCTATACTCTTGGACTCTGCAAACCACATTTCCTTGACAAGATAGCTCCCTGTTAAGGCTCTGCCAGTAGAGGGTGATAGAGACCAGAAGGCTGAAGGAGAAAGAAGGGGTAGGCGCCATTTTGGTTTAGTTGTCTGTTACCTGACTTGTCAGCATCACCTTAGCAGAGCTTTGTCCTTACTTGGCACTTTGTTCCGTCAATAGCAGTCTCCACAACACTCAAGAAACTAGACCCATAGAATCCAGCGCACAGGTCCCTATTCCTCACACATCAGCTTCAAGGGCCTGTTCTCTAAGTTACTTAAGATTTCAAACTTCCACCCTCTTTTGTTCCTCCAGTGCTAGGCATGTACCTGCTTCCTGGTGTTGCCTACCTAAGAAAATACCTTCAGGTACCTGTTTTGTCTTTCCAGTTCTTCCATACCTAAAAGTTAACAAACCATTATATTAAAGTTACCTTTGCTAAAGTAACTGCTGTGGTTTCTATGCCCAGACTGAACTCTGTATGCTACAGGCTTAGTGAATACAAAAACGTGGACGCTGTCCAGTCCATTGGCAGTAGAGTGGAGATAGGAGGGACAAAATGATTTAATTAAAGAGATGATTTTTGATTGGTTCCTGAAAAATTTATAGGTGTTTGGCAGACTAACCGTGTTAGCAGTACGGGCGTTTGAGGACAAGAGAGAGAATGAGGCTCCTGAGCAAAAGCACAGAGCTGTGAAATAGCAGACAGATGTCAGGACTATGATAATGCTTTGGTAGGGGGTTGGGAGAGTTTGGTGTGAACACAGTGGGGTTAGGGTGACAGAACATTAGATATTCAGAGCATCAATCATTCACTCAATCACTGTGCTAGTTTTACGGAGTAAACAAAATAGAATGTGTCCCCAATGGTGTGGCATTTTCAGTCTGGTTGAAAGATTGACATTAAATAATTAATTTTATGAATAAATATATAACTTGAAATCCCCCAAAGAAAAAGGAATGGAAATTCAGAAAGCTAGGATGAAGAATTAATAAGGAAACTGATTTAAACTCAGGTGTGGCAAGAAGTCTTTTTCTGATGCGGTGACATTTAAGCTAAGACCCAAATAAGGAAGATGATTTCACCAGAATTAGTGAAGAAGGGGTCTGCTGGTAAGTTTGGGCTTTAACCCTTGGCTTGGTTGAAGGATTTAAGTATGGAAGTTACATGGTATCATATTCATGTAGCCCAATGGTTCTCAACTGGGGGGGTGAATTTATAGCCCAGGGGTCATTTTTAAATGTTTGGAGACATTTTTGGTTGTCATAGCTGGGGGTGGCAGTACTAACTGGCATCTAGTGCTTAGAGGCCTGGGATGTTGCTAAGCAACCTACAAGGACAACCCCTCATAACAAAGAGAAATCCAGCCCTGAATATCCACAGTGCCACCTTCGAGAAAACCTGAGGTAGCCATACCATCTTCATTTTGGTTAGAATTTTATTGTTGTGTCAGTTTACATGATTTTACTTTCAACCCTTTTGTGAGCTTATGATTTAAATATATATTTCATGTAAAATGGCTGAGGTTAATATTTTTATATTCTAACTGAATACTTAATCCCTTTACATTTACCATGACGCTTGGTATATTTGGAATACTTTTTATACATCCTGTTTGTTTCTCTTAATCATTTTCTTTTTTCCTGCATTCTTTTTTATTGATGAGGGAATGTTTTTAGAGTTAAAAAAACAAACAACTTTTCATCAAAGTATAATGTACAGATAAAAATGCTCATAAATATACAGCTCTATGAATGTTCACAGGTTGAATATGCCCAGATTAATAAATTAAGAAACAGGGTATCACCATTACCCCAGAAGTTCTCTCATGCTTTATTCCAGTCTCCAGCCACTCAAGAGGAACTACCATTCAGATTTCTAGCAGCATAGATAATTTTTTTTGTACTTTAGATAGATTTATAGACTATGTATCCTTTTAGTTTGATTTTTAATATTATAATTATAAGAATCATAGTTATTTTTATAGTTGTAGATTGTCTATTCTTGTCACTTTATTTTATTTGTGATTATACCACAGTTTATTTATTTATTCTATGGTTGATAGACATTTGAGTACTTAATAGTTTGGGACTATTATCAATAGTACTATTATGTACACTTATACATATCTTTCAGTAAACCAATGTCCACATTTCATTTGGGGATATGCCTTCAAGTGAATTCATCAGATAGGTTTCCAAATTGGTTGTCCAAATGTAAACTGTGGCAAACAGTATAAAAATTCTGGCTATTCCACATCCTTACAAAAATTGATATTTTTCATCTTAGGAATTCCACTGTTTAGATTGATAGTATTGTGGTTTTAATTGGCATTTTATTGATGGCTAATGAAGTTGAACACTATTTTTAATGCATTCATCAGGTTTTATTCTGGTAATATCATTATCGGTATATCTTTCAAATCTTTTTTTCTCCTCTATTTTCCGTCATCTGACTTATTTTCAATTGATCTGTTGGTGTATTTTATATGTTCTTAATTTGTCAAATATGTGTATCATGAATAGCCTCTCAGATTGGGTTACCAGTAGTAGGGTTTTAATCACATTATTTATCTTCCATTGGTTTGGAGTATATGCATTGTATTTTAATTATTTTATTGATTACCCTTAAATATTTAACATATCCATAATTCTACAGTTTATTTTTTTTCTATGCTGCCCCCATGGATCTATGCTTTTTAAGCCCATTCATTCATCTCATGAGAGACATACTATCTTTTTCCAGTCTTTTATTTACTTGTTTGTTTTTTTAGCCCTACAAATTAGACATTAATTTATCATTATATTGTCCATGTTTCCTAAAGTTCACCTACATATTGAGCAGTTTCTTGATTTGAATTATTTTGCACTATATTTGCTTTCTTTTGAAATCATCCTTCAGAACAGCTATTCTGAATCATTTTATCCATAGGAATGACCTGGAGGGCTTGTTAAAACACAGATTGCTGGGCACAAGCTCCTTCTAGGGAGACACTGAGGACCTGGAGAGAGCCCGGTGGCCTCCCTGGTCTCTTTGGAGAAAGAATTGCAGTCAGCTCCTCCATGTGCCCTATATTAGAAGCTGGACAGTTACCTCCCCCACCCCCTCACCCCCCTCCCCCGCAGCACCTCTGGAAGTCTGCAAATGGTCCTCTTTCAGGCGCGAATGTGGAGGTGGGCATTTCCACGGTGCTGAACAGCTGTGGTGGGCAGCCACAGTGAGTCCTCGCGAGCCAGCTCTAGCTATTCTGTGTTACGTTTCCTGGGTCTCATGAACGCAAGCCCCATTGGCTTTCAGAGCCCGTTGTTTTAGGGGCCTGCCACTCAGGTGGAAGTCTTAAAAGTGAGAATGCTAGATATTGGGTACAATCCCTTCGCTCCTCGGGGGAACTGGGAGCTGGGAGTTCTCTCCTGCTATTATTAATGTTTTGTGCTAGGGGGGTGTGGTTGATGGTGAGTGGTGTTTAGCCTTTCTTGCCCTCTTCAATGTGGGGCTATTTTCTCAGTCACCCGACATGCAGGAGTCATTTAGCTAGTTTATGGATTTCTGTCCATGGGGGTTGCTGCATATGTAGCTGTAGATTGGTGTGCCCACGGGAGGAGGTGAGTATAGGAGCTTCCTTTTTCACCATCTTGGAAGAGAACCCCGTCATTCTTTTCATTCATTTCCCAATCTTTTCCTCACACCTGTCCCATCCCAGTAATCCACAGATTAATAAGTGGGCCTCATTGCTTTAAGTGCTTAGATTAAAAACTTCGGAAAGTCTATTTTTCCATCATATTTTCTCATGTTACTCTTTTTGTTCATGTCACTCTCTCCCCCTCATTCTCTAATTTCAAGCTGCCTTTCTCATTGTTCTTAAGGACAAGCCAAAAAAACGAAAACAACCACCTCTTCTACTTAGGGCTTTGCATGTACTGTTTCCTTACTCATACATTCATGAATTACTCCCTTGCCTCTTTCAGGCCATTTTTCCTATGACACTTAATGTGTGATTGTCCCTGAACACATTATAAAACTGTAGTGCATTCTCGCATTTTTCCTATTCTCTTTACCTGTTTTATTTTCTTAGCATATACCACAATCAAACATAGTTTCTGAAATATAAGCTCCATGAGGGGAAAGATTCTTCTCTCTTATACTTAATACTATATTTCTAGTGTCAATGACATAGCCCGGCACACAAAATTTGGTTAATAATTATTGAATACATAAGTTGACTTTAAGGATCACATCTTTCCAGTTTCCTTGTTCTATGTTATTATCTGATACTCACTTGTGTTTTAAGCTATTTTTTTACTGCTCACCTTTACATAACTTTTCTTCTTTCCCCCAATTCAAGAAAGAGATTATAAGCTCCTCTGTGGTAGTACAATATCCTATTCAAATTATCTCCTTTTAAATAACTTGAAGGTACCTAGTTCAAGGAAATAGTCATGTACTCATCAATTTCTGCAATAAGATTTTTACAGTGTTAATCTATTCTATAGAATTAATGATTTATTAAATGCAAAGTCTCATACGTGCTCAATAAATATTTTATTTACGAGCAATGCCAATTTTTCATTACTATTTCACCTTTACCCAAATTCGTAATAGATTACATAGTCATTACTTTTCTTTGTCATACACATGGCTCAAATATTTAGAATTGTTCTTCACTTATATTTAATTTCTTAGACCTTTGATGATAAATTATACTTTTAAATCCTAAATCATGCTTGCTGTTTTCTTTACTCCTGATTTTTTTAGGCAGTCCTGGTCATGAGGTTTGAAGAAAATATTCATAATATACGTACATAGGTTCTCAATAGTTACTTTGCTTTACTAATAGTAGAAAGTTTTCTTAAAATCCAAAATGAATTGCTTTATAAAACATGTACTTATAATAAAAACAACAGCAACATAATTTGTAATATATTTAGTGCTAGTTTAGAGTTATACACAGTAATGTTCCAAAGTGTGTCAGGAATGGAAGGCTGAGGAAATAATGGAAACATTTAACATAAACAGACTTCAACTTGGCCTTGAAGAAAGCATGCTTTTTCAGCAAATAATCTAAATGAGATGCTGCAGTGGGGCAGAGCTGGGGTTAATCCCCTGGACATTCAGATCCATAGTAGGAAACCAACATTGGTCAGTTTATTATGTTTTTGTCGAAGAGAGCATAGAATTATATTTTGCTTTATGGATGCCAATTCTTGACCTATAGGCTAGAAAACATTTTAGCATTTCTTCAGAATTTTTGTGAGTTTGTAATGTATATATAATGAATCATGGAGAATCTTTGTAATGAATTAAAAAAAAGACATTTAAATAACAGTTAGTGTAAACTTGCTAAGGAAAATTTTCATCATTAAAGATCCTTGTAGGGCAGTCCTAGGTGGATTATTCTTAAAACAATTGTAATTTGTTAAGATTAATCCTCTCATTCAGGAGAGGTGAAAGCTGTTCTAAGGGTCCCTTTGTCTGTTTAATTAGTCCTTGTTTTAAATCCACTACTTAGCCCTGAAAAACTGATTTGTACATTAGTAAAATCCAATCAAATTGGGGGTGGAAGTGAAAGGCTGGAGGAACTAAAACCTGTGAAAAAGAAGCATTAGGAGGGTGAACAACAGAAATTTTCTAAAATCACTGTGTTTTGGTGTAGGGGATGCTGTAAGAGCTGATGTACAGCCTGTCCTGGGCCAATTCCAAGTGAAGGGTGACCAGTATGTGCTTATCAAGCTATTCATTAAACATTTAAAACATTATGCTATTGCTAATTGCTTGATAACACCTGGAATTTTATTTTAAAAGATCACTCAACAAAGTTATTAACTCCTTAGTGGTAAGGGTTATGTATGATCCCTTTTTATGTCATTCACATTCACCGTAGCACATATCACCATAGTAGAAGCTAAATATCTAATAAATTATGAATGCTACATTGGATGCCCCTGAATCTTAATTTAAAGTAGAAGCTAAGCATTTTTCTTTTGATTCCACATACTTAATTTGGAAAGAGGGACAGTATTTGGAAGCCATTCTTATATCTTACATTCTAGTATCTTATAGATAAGTTTCTCAGGAACCAGAATCCATCCTTGGAGAACTGGCTGACAACTGTTTTTATGAATTTCACTTCTCCTGGGGAAGTACATTATAATGCAATGCATTACTCTTCGAGAGATCTATTCTAAAGAACATTTAGAATTTGGAAGATATGTTTTTATCCCAGACACATCTGCTTAAAGCCCTTCCACTTTTCCAAGGGCAAAGAATGCCTTGTAGTTATATTTTTCATGCTTTAGAACTCAGCTGTAAGAAACCCATTTCTTTTTAAGAAAAAGGTTTAAAAAAAGAGGTTGGTTAGCAAAGATGCTTCAGCAAAATATCACAAGTACTGCATGTCCACATATACAGGAGAGAGAGACACACACACACACAGAAAATGAGAGACAGAGATAGGGATAGACATTTTAGCAAAAGGTGTTAAAGATTAAGTTTAAAATATTAACCCTTTTCCAGAGTAAGAACTGTGTATCATTCATTCCTTTTTGACAAAAGAGCAGACTTTGTGAGATGGACTATGCATGGAGGTTTCTCTAAAGAAAAATGTCTCTATGTTTTAATTTAAACAATTTCTAAATGTCTAAATAAGAAATCCTTTGTCTCTGCGTATCTCAATTGAAAATTGATATTTTGTTGTTGTTGTTCAGTAGTTAACAAAACAACTAGAAGAGAAAAATCTAATTATATCTGGTCATAATTATGACACAATAATGTTAATATTATTTTTTACAATTTTGTGCAATAAAAATAAGGACAGAGACATACAAGTCACTGGGAAATCCTATACCTATAAGTATGACCAGTAAATTTTTAAGTAAAATAACAAGTAAAGAAAAAGTCTCTTACTTCCTCTGCACTCTAATTTGTCTTCCTCACTCCAACAACAACAAAAAACACATTGTGTTATAGTCTCAATGAACTACTGAACCTTGAGTACTACTTTAAGTTGAAGTGTGAGTGAAGAATTCTGGAGATGGCATGGTTTACATAAGGGGATGAACAGATCCCAAAGTCAGAACTAGATTGGAGGGCAGTTGATTCCAGAAGGAGGCTCTCGCTGATACACTTGCTTACTTGTGTCATAAGGCTGCTCTAGAGTCACTGAAACTTGCTATAAGTATTTGCAAGCATTTTTGTTCTTCTACTAGCTCTTGAGAGCAACATCCAAGTGTTCAGAAGGGAACAAACATTGAATCATCCTACTAATGAAATTAATTTGTTAAGATACAAATATTGGAAAGAAGGTGATTTGAGGCTAAAACAATTTGTTTTAAACTGCTTGTTAGAAATACTGAAATGTTAGTACTTCCTAATACGACTTTGGTCCTGATCAAATTTGCTATGTTTGAGAAGTTAAAGACATTGTGATAGTATTTTTATTAACATGCAAAGATAGAAACAGAAAAATGTGAAGCAGAGGCTATAAGCATTAATGATGATTACCTTTTGGAAGGAGATGGATAAAGTTGAAAGTTGAGAGGAATTAATACAATTTCTTGAAATTATAATCCATTTATTTTAGAAAATGTATACAATTCTGGTTATCATATATATACACATACATATGTATGTATGTGTATATATATATATATATATATATATATATATATATATATATATATATATATGTCATATATATGATAAACATTTTTGGCATTTGAATATTTATGTTGAACCTTCAGATACTTAGAGTTTTAGTCTAGGTTCTATCTTGACATTTTCAATCAAGTGTACACACACAAAAGGACAACAAAAACTACCATTTGTTATCTTTAATTCTCACAAATACCTGACTTCAGTATCTTCATCTCCGTTTTATAGTTGTTGAAACTGAGTTTCAGAGTCCAACTTACTTAAGTTTACAAAACTGTGGAGGGACTAAGTGATGCTTTACACTTAGGTTCATATGAATCCAAAACTTTTTCTTTCTAAACTGTAGAAAATTCTTTTACAAATAAATACAAAAGCACACATATCTTAGTTTGCTTTCTACTTTATGCCAAGGATAAGTATGGCGAGCTACTTATGTTTCCTCCTGGTTATGAAAAAAAATTATATTTACTTACATTCTCCTAACCCTTATCGTGTTTCCTGTTCACATTGGCCCGAGCCTCTGTGAAGAAAAGAACTCCTTAGTTTCTATCAGCTTAAGTGTGTGCTGGCAAAGTGATATTATTATGTCCACTTGAGGTTATAGCAACACACTGGCAAGATACATTATGAGGAAGTCAGAATGAAATGAAAGGACTTAGTAATTCATTTTTTTGGTCATATTTCTACAACACTTACATTTGCACAGTACTATACAATTATGTTATCTTCATAGCTTCTGTATAAACTTGATTATCTACTTGGCATCCCACAATGTGGAAGCTGAAACACACAGAAGTTAGATCATTTCTCCAAGGTGACATGAGAGGCTTCTGAAGAATTTAAAGCCCAAGACACATCTACTTCACTAAATAGAAGATATTCAAGGTTGTTTTGTGCAAGTAGAATTAAAACTGGAAAGAAAATTCACGGCGATGTCTGAAGTGATGTTCTTGATATAGCTATATTTAATTGTTAGTGACAAGATTACAGAGTATTCGTGGAAAAGGACACAATGATTGTGAAATAAAGAAAATATTTTATGTGAAAAATACCAAAGAATATTTGAACTGCAGGCATCATCTTAGAGACAACCTTCAATATACGGCAGCAAGACCATAAAAATTGAATTACTTCCTGACACCTGAACATTATGATTTCCTACAAATAAAATCTAAAATACTAAGTTTATAATTTGAGTATTAAGGTTAAAAGCCGTATAAAGATATGATTTTGGATAAAATACTTTTTAAATAGTGTAATAAGCTAACCTAAAATGTCTAAAGACATTAGCGAGACCAAAAGATAGCATGTTAGTGAAAAGTGATTCACGGTTGATAAACAAAAAAATCAAGAGGTATGGTAATTATATTTTCATGTGGTTGGCCAGACCAAACAAGATGCATAAAAGAGACTTTCTTTTATAGTTAAGATCACTTCTTCAAAAATGGAATTAAGTATACAATTTTAAAGGAAGTGATATAAATGGAAAGGCTGTCCACTCAAAACAGAAATAGTGATTCTTGCAATTAATTTTTAAAAAGAATTAAAGCTATTCTTAGAATTTTTTTTTGGGGGGGTAAATGTGAACAAGTACAGAGATAACTTTCAAATAAATAAAAATATGAATAAAAAATTAATATAATTACATTATTGCCATTATTTAAAACAAATTGAAAATATGCCAGAAGTTTGGTTTTTATTTTTAGACTTTTTTTTAGGCTAATGAGTTTTGAGCATAGTGTGTGTTGCCTAAGACAATACATTTTCTGGTAGACAAAGTCCATAGTTCCTGACGTGGCACAAAATATGTCTCATGACTTTACCCCTGTTGGGAGCTCTGGTTTCATTTCCTATTTTAGATCAGGCTATATGTTTAAATGCCTGGTGTTCTGCTGAACTCTACTGGAAAAATGTTCTTGCATCTACTTTCCTTTCTTTCTGTTACCACTACATTAGGTAATATCAATTTAAGAAATCACTACCCTATTTTGTAGTTGGTACTTTATATGCCCTTGAGGGAAAAGTATGCTTTATGTTCCCCCCCCCACCCCCACCATCCTCACTCCAAGAATAAGCTATAGTTCAATGTGAGTGCACAATAAAAGTTTTTGAATACTTTTGCCACATGAAGTTCTGAATTATACCATTGCTTGGGAGGAAAATCAGTGTTTCGGTTACCACTACCAAACAATATTTTTATTAGCAGATAATAAGTTCCAGGAAAGAGTCTCTCTTTATATGCATTTCAGGAATATGCTGTTAATCGAAAGTATAAATGCCAAAGTGAGAGGCACCTAGTGTTTTTTTGAGATCAAAGAATTGTAATCGGTGCCACAGATTCAGTCAGAAAACCAAATTGTGTCTCAAGGGAGAAGGAAGGCAAATGATTACATGAATAGAGGAAAGAAAGTTCTATTGGTGCTAACAAGTTGAATTATTCTTTAGCTATGCATGAATGATTACTGATTTTGTCTTCAGAAAGACTGTCCATAATCAACAGTCTCCGTGGTCAGGATGTCTGCTTTATTGTTAGTTTTACAAACATTTGTTTTGTAAAACAATGTTGCTCTGGCCCAGACCAAAGTTCGTTTTGCCCAGTTCAAATATCCCAAAGGTTCAAGGAGAGAGACATGCAAACAATCCTTCTGAATGGCTGCTATGACTGTGTTAAAATGGCTCCACTTACATCAAGTTTTCACATTGTCAAACTTCTGAAACTGAATGAAAACTAGGTTCATATGAATATATGTATTTAACGAGGAATTCAATAGCTTTTATCTGAGTCTCAGAAGGTCTTTTACAAAAAGTAGTTCCAGAAACCTTGGGCATGTTTCTCTGATGATCTGTCATCTGTGCTGAATTGTCTGGAGTCACGTGGATTTTATTGTCATCTCTCCAGTTTCCTCTCATGTATAAACAGCTAGGAGTTTAAATCCCTACACTTGATGAGCAGATTCTTCAGTTAGATAATTACATAAGTAAGAAAGAAATGGGGACAAATTTAAGAGAAATATGATCATATAGTCAGCGATACCAAATAGTTGGACCCTTACAAAATGGTTTTCTGTGTTCACTGGACTGTGTTCTTTAAAATGCATTCTTCTAAATGAGAATTTCATAAGGTGACAAGTAGAATAATGCTACAGATTTAGTAAATTTCTTTCACAATTGATGTTAAACCAATAGTTGACCAATATTTTATTTTCTGTTGCTTGTGTTCAAGAGATTATAAAGATAGAGGATTTATTCCATTGAAATGTCACAGTTTTTTGGAAGTAGTATGTTAAAAAGTGGATTGCAGAGGTAAATAAAGAAAGTAACTGTAGTAAACATGCACAGAACTACTATATCCATATATATTTTTCCAGGAGTTAATAATCTACAAGATCATCACATGTCAGTTATTTGTTTCCAAGTCAGTTATTTGTTTGTTATTTAAGTAATATAATTTAGTAAAATCTTATGAAAAACATAAAATATGGGAATAAAAAGTTATTCTATTAAAAATAAGTCAAATTATTTTGAAAGACTCAGTAAAAATATTCCCTAAAACAATTTCTGTTTAAGTTGATGTAAAATAATCATGTGCAGTTGAACTTTGAACATGGGTTTGAACTGGGTGGATACATTGATACACAGATTTTTTAAAAAATGAATACCTGCACAGTTTTTGATTGGTGGTTGGGAGTCTGACGATCCAGAGACCAACTCAGTGCAGTGATCTGTGCTATGCTATGTAGGGGCCTTGAGCATCTTCACATTTTGTTGTTGGCATGGGGTCCTGGAATGAATCCCCTGTGGATACTGATTAACAGCTTAAGTTTTTGGCGAGTCAAAAGTTATATATGAATTTGAATGCATAGGGAGGGTTTTGGGACTCCTTACCCCTTTGTTGTTCAAGGGTTAACTATATATGTAATGTGGGAAAATCATAGCAATCTAGAGAGTTAGTATAGTCATTATTTCACAAAAGTTTTAAAATCTCACTCCTTTAATTATATGGTTTAATTAGGAATTTAATATGGATCATGAATTTTATATGAATTAGGAATCATAGCAAAAATACTTTGCTTGAACTCAAGTGGTTGAGTGAATACACATAATATGTATAAACAATACATTTCATATATATGTATGAGTAAAAATGTTTGTGTATATGGGTGTGATCAAACAATATGGTGATTGTTTAAATAAAAAATGTACTACAGTAAAAGACACATTGTCATTAATCCCCCTCAAAATACTCTCCCTCGCTTGCCACTTTGTGAAGCAGTTCTGGAAGTCCTCTTTCATGAGTGTCTTTAGTTGTGCTGTCTTGTCTGCCAAAATGTCCTGAATCATTTCAAAATGTCTACCTTTCATGGTCATTTTGACTTTGGGGAAGAGCCAGAAGTCGCACAATGACAGACACAGTGAATAAGGCAGATAAGGACACATCATAATGTTTTTATTTGACAGAAATTGCCATACCAGAAGCAATATGTGACATGGAGCCTTTTATGATAGAGGATGATTTATGGCACACTTTAAAACACAGCTTCTCTCAACCGTAGCTCACACCCAACTGACTGCACTGAACAAGTTGAAACTTGTTACTAAGGTTCTACGTGCCGCTTCCCATTTTGAAGATCCCTGCCTTTCTGTTGGATGGCACTCGGCTGCAGCACTCACCATATTTGTTGATCACAACAGAAAGACTCCAGGTCACACATCGCTTCTGATATAATAATATCTGTCAGTAAAAACATTACGGTGTGTCCTCATCCACCTTATTCAGTGGATCGGGCACTGGGCACCTTGTGACTTCTGGCTCTGCCCCAAAATCAAAATGATTCAGGACATGGAGGCAGCCACAACAGCTCAACTAAAGACACTCACGAAAGAGGACTTCCAGAACTGCTTCAAAAAATGGGAAGAACGATGGAATAAGTGTGTTCAAAGCCAGAGGGAATATTTTTTAGGGGGATTAATGGCAATGTGTCTTTTACTGTAATAATTTTTGTAATTTAAATATATACTCTAGTTTTTTTATTACACCTCATATATGTATATATCTCTTTTCAGTTTTCCTTAATGTGTTTTCATATTCACCAATTAAGACCATATATATATATATATATCAGTCTTATTAGATGAAAGGCTTCTATCATTCTTGAGAAACATTTTGGTGTACTTATCAAGGTCATGGGCTTTTGAGTCAAATAAACCAGTGATTTGTCTTTACTAATTATGTCTGTTTGATTTAATTAGCGTTCTTTCTGATATTATTGAAGATCACTGAATAATAATGACAGGTCCCGGTATTTGTGCTACCTTTAATCCTCACTGCTACCAACCAGTAAGTCAAAATCATGTGCATCTTAAAGACTGACACTGCATAACTTTTATCTTGGGAACTTCCTTAAATCATTGTCCTAGGAATTTACCTCACCTCTCACCTATGCTGGATCCTCTGCTTTCTGCATTTCCATGTCTTGCCTATTCCTGACTTTTACATTCTCATTTCAATAGTACACAGCATCCATTCACTTTCTGGGGTAAAATTGTTAATATAAAGTATTACAAATCATATATAGATATATAATATATGATAAAGTGTATTTCTCCTCATACTTTATATATAGTAAGGTTTGTTTAGAAATCTAGATTGGAAATACTTTTCTCTCAGAATTGCTCTACTATTTTTAGCTTCTCTTTGATCTGGAAACTCATTTAATTAAATTCAGAGTAATTTTCCTCCGATAGTCTCCATCCTTTTCTTGACTCAGTCTGAAAAATCGAAAGAAGAACACAAAATGGAATATAATCCTTGGAGACATTTTCAGGTGTTTATACCTGCAGTGCCAAACTCTGATACACACAATAGCATGCTTTGCATCTCTTACCCATTTTCTTTTTGTTGATGCCAAAATATGTAATTTTTATATCAATGTTTTTTAGTGACATGACTAAAATATAATTAACACTGGCAGGTCATTTATGAACATATCTTTAAAAATATGTATTTTAATGATTCATTTATTTTTAAAAGCAATCCTTGAACTTTTTCTGAACCTTTGTATTATTTAGGGAACTTTTTTTTTTCATTCTGTCAACATTAAAATCAATTCAGTCATATTTTTGAAAATTGACTGTTTTTCTATTATCAATACTTAAAATATTTTAGATAATGTTTTTAAAATTATATTTTCCTTATTTTTAAATCAAATTTAAGGATCCTATCAAAATAGCTCACTATTAAAATATTTACTTCAAAACATAAGCATGGCATCTAAAGACAAAGTAAAATCAAAATCAAGAAAATTTTCTTAATGAATTTTAATCTTGAATTATGCAAATTTACTTAATTTATTTGAATTGAATAAGTTTGCTACTTTATAATCATAATCTATTACATCATTTTATTAACATTATAAAGTAATGCCTCTTTTTAAAAAAATTCTATGAAAAGGAATAAAATATTTACAATTTATATGGTATATTATGTCAGCATAAATTTAAAGTTAAGCATAATTGTAACATAAATCATAGAAGTAAGTCAAAATATGGTTTTAAAATTATGAATCTACTATGTACCAGCATTATGTTAGGAGGGATACAATATATCAGGGTGATTAATAACATGACATGTAGATAATTAAAAGGAAATTATTAATCTAAAAATAATTGGATGATAGAATGCATGAATCCTTAAATGCTTTCTTTTAAAATATTGTTTCTGCCTCTAGTTATAACTGTATCTATTTCACTTAAGATATATAATCATTTTTCTAAATTTCATGGATCAAATCAAATTATAGTTATATCTGCAATTTCCATATTATAAACATTGATCTGTAGTATAAAGGTTTATAAATGTTTTCCTGTAATATAGACATTCCACAGAATGAACACGTTAAGATGTTATCTTAAAATCATCACCATATCTCCAGTTCAAATAATTCTGAATGTTCATATATATTTTTACTAATAAAATTTTATTAGTTATACATTTATATCAGTTTACCCATGTTTATGAACCTACTTGAGAAAACTAAGCAATTGGTTGGTTGGTTTACATATTTTCATTTTCCTAATAAGCAACAAAACTCTGTTTATTACATAATGCTGTGGTATGAAATAAGATAGATTCAAAGAGAAGAAAGATTTTAGAAAAACACATATGTTTGATAGTTCCTTAGTTTCTTGTCTTACTCTTATTTGCAGCCTCACAAGTACCAAATAGGTGTTGGGAATCCAGTAGGTACACAGATGCCAAGATGCTTAAAAATGAAATAAATTGATACTGAGCTTGTGATTTGAGATGTTATATAATAGAATAAGGAAAATAGCATACAGTTTCCTTCCATATACACTTATTCATATTCATAAATATTAGTTTAACACCTACTATGTGTCAATTAGCACTTATACATAGATAAATAAGACAAAGTAAATTAATACATATTCAATATATCAACTGGTAAAAGTTCATATTTAGAAAAGTAAATCAGGGCCAAAGGAGAAATGTTGACAAAAGATTTCTATACATGCATATTTTCATGAACGTGTGTGTGCTCACAGGCATGATTATATGTATAGATGATATATTATTTAATTTTACTATGGTGCCTCTATTATAAAAATAGCTTTTCCATCTTTCTACTATTTTCTTATCTCTTTCAGTTCCCATCTGGGGAGAAGTCAAACATTGATTTGAGGAATAGCCAATGGTTCTAAAATTCTAACCTGCTAAGAAACATACAGATTTTGAAAACTTGAAATCTCACCCAAAGGTGTAGTTTAAGGGCAATTGCTAGATTTATATGCTTTTGGATTTCTTCTGAATGTATCACCAAGGCATAATACACTTTACAAAGGCCTGTAATGGTTCCAAATACCGGTGTTGTGTGTAGCTCCAGGTCATATTTTCTATTACAGGAGATATGAGAGTATAAAAATTGCATTGCATAGTGCATCAATAAAAGAACAGTATGGGCCTTATCTTATCTCACAGAAATTTCCAATTTGAAATGTGCATTTTTGTTGTGAAAATGCTTTAAAAGTTCACAGTACTTTCTGCCTCTCCTGTCTGAATTATATGTAAGCCATTTTAGGCTAAGCTTTTGTTCTGGTTGAAGATCTATGGATACAAGAGGTGCTCTGCTAAAGGAGGATCAGAGGGGAATGATGCAGAGAGTACAGTGCTGGATGGTAAACCAAAGCAACTTAGGAAAGGATTCTAGTAGGAGATTCGATGAAAGAGTACATCATTTTTGACTGTAATATTGTTTTTCCAAGAAGAAAGTAATAAAATAATTTATTCTAAAACCTCCTAGCTTACCTCCTCAGAAACCATCTTTTAAAGAAAATTTCTGTGAGTATTGTCAAAATAGCATATTCTGTGGGGCTATTTACTTCACATTGGGAGGAAAATGAAGAGGAATGAAACACATCTGTTTTATTTTTTCTTATTTCTTACCAGTCCTTGCTTAGAAATAATGTATGCAGGCTCTTATTTGTCTGCTGTTGCCTCTATACGATCTATTTGAATAAGATTAATTCCAATTGATAGCATATTGTTTTTGTGGGTAAGACAGATGTTTGTTAAAAATGCTATTAAAATTAACGTAGGCGTGATCTCCTTTTACTTAGTCAAAACAAATACTATTTTGTAAACAAATCCAAAGTCGTCAAAGATAGGGATATTAGAAGGAAATGAAAATAAGCTGATGGGAAACGACAGAAATGTGCAGCTTTGTTTTCATCTGTATCAGTGTTAGAGCCCCAAAGCAAGAACATGTTAGATACATTTTGTGAATAAATTAATCCCTAGGCATAAATTAGGAATTTGTTAGATTGGTTTATTCTTACAATGCCTGCACTATCAGTAATAAGAAATTAAATAAGTAAATACTCAAACAAATTATTTTGTTCCATTATGCACCTTTAGTATGTTAAAGTGCCTCAGAGTTTGGATAAATGAATACATTTTTCTAGATCCTATATTTTATCCTGAATAGATAAAACTTATTAATGGGCTATGACTTATTTGAGTGATGTATTTAGACAACTGTTTATCCAAACACTGTGATACCATCCTGGAAACATTCTGCAAATGCTTGCTGCACACTTACTGTTTGGAATCTGTGTAGTTTACACCATCATTAGCTGCTTCTTCCTGTCAGAGTATGCTAGCCCTTGTGTTCTTTCCAGCCTTTATCATGGGCAATGTTTTTGTTTACAAAAATGACAAAAAGAAGAATAAAAAAATAAGTATTATAGTATAAATGTAAAATATAGGACTTAATACCACTGAAGCAGTAATCAACATATTATTTTTCATTGATTGTTTGTATTTCTTCCCACTCATCTCGGCAAGGACCCATGTCCTGAATCCCTAGCTATAAGCATGTGAACCTACACAAGGTTATGAATCAACACAGGCTGAGAGAGAACAAAGGATGGCTCAGCACTGGACTGTAGGATCTGCATTCTGATTCTGTCACTGAATTATCTTGGCTAGGTCACTGAAATTTCTTTACTCTCAGTTTCATTCTCTGAAATAGATAATAATGATAAATAAGATTATTTTAAGGATTAAATTGTAAGACAGCAGAGACTGGCATAGGGACAGTGACTAATCAAGGTGAATTACTCATCATCTATTGCAAAGGTAATTGCCAGGGACTGAATTGTGCCCCACCTCCAAATGCATATGTTGAAATCCAATCACTCAATGTGACTGGATTTGAAGATAGGGCCTATAAGGAGCTAATTAAGGTAAAATGAGGTAATAATGGTAGGCCTTTCATCCTACAGGACTGGTGTCGTTATAAGAAAAGACACTGGAGGACTGCCTCCCTTTCTGCATGCACACAAAGAACAGGACATGTGAACACACAGTAAAATGGCAGTTCCCTAAAGTCAAGAAAAGAGGCCTCATTGGAAAACAGCCATGCTGGTACCTTGATTTCAGAATCCCAGCCTCCAGAGCTGTGAGAAAATAAATGTCTGCTATTTAAGCTACCCGTTTTTGTTCAGCATTTTGTGCAGTATTTTGTTATGGCAGCACGAGCCGACTAAGAAAAATGCAAAGAGCACATGAGCAATACTGCAAGTGTTCACAGTTATTTTTCAGTGTTGCTAGGTTGGTATTATTTGTTACTTTTGACCTATCAAAGACGACAAGCTGAGGGAATAAACTCATTAATTTAAAAATTACACCTCCTGTTAGATGTAGATTTCTTGGCTATGGCTCTGGAAAAGAGATGCTATCAGGTCCCAAATTGAATTTGAACCAGGTCCTAGGCGCCTGAACAAATCACCAAAACTAAACTGCATGTATTTAAACAACCACTTAAGAGAGTGTACTGGAAGTGATGGTTGGGGTTTTAATGAGTCCCTAAATAACAACCCTGTTTACTGCCCACGTTTGGAGTAAATTGAGAAATAGACACAGGAGTCAGACAGATGGAGATCAAACTGTCAGCTTTATTGCTAATAAAAAATAGATCAAAGGAGTAAAGGACATGCCTTAGATACACGGCCAAATGGACTTGAGAACACCTCTTAGAATTGAACCAACTTATTTACCCAGTTACTGGAAGTACTGCAAGCTGCTTCACCAGAGCTTCGCCAGCTCCCTAAACTCACCAGCAGGCTGAGAACGCAGCCAGAGCACATCTGTGATAATGCAGGCCTGCTCCAGAGCGGAGCATTCTTCCAATCTCATTAGTCAGATAACTCACTTCTCTTTCCTTGGGGAGGAATAAATGAGTCTCAGGGGAGGGGTCAGGACAGAGTCTTAGTCCAGCTGAGATCCCCCAATAGAAGGAAGCCTGAGAAACTCTCATGATTGTTTTTCCTTCGGGGCAATACCCTGTAGTCTAGGGTGTGCAATTAAAACTGGAGAGATTTGGGTCTACCTGGCTCATTCTACATCTTCTGCTCATTTGAAATTTCACCTGCTCTTGGAAGCTCCCTCATTCTGTTTTCTGTTCCCTCTTCCTAGTTTGAGTTATGTGACTCATTGAAACCATTTTTACCTTGATCATCTAGGCTGATAGCATTTTCTGTGACCATGCTACTCTTACATTTGAACTCCTTGAGGGTGGGGAGGGTACCATCATTATTAGTCTACCATTACTGACTAGTACAGTGCCTGGTATATAGGTACTAAATAAACATCTCTTTCATTTAATCTGATGTTATTATTAAGGCCATTCCTTTTTTAAAAAGACTGACTAGAGAGTAACAAGAAAGTTAACCAATGAGTGTAATATGGTCTACCCTCAATAAATTGATCCTTACCTCTTTTTTCCTTCTCTGTGTGTCAGACATATCTCAAAGCATAACTGAAGTAAAATGATTTGTTTAAAATGATTAAAAAAGAACTGAAAGCCATGTATATTTTATTACTTCATGTAGAAAAGATAGATAGGTAGATAGATAGACAGATAGATAGTTAGATAGATAGATAGATAGATAGATAGATAGATAGATAGATAGATAGATGAAATACGCCTTCTTATTAATACTTATCACTAAGGAATTAGAATCAGTCCTACTAAAGCTGTGAATAAATATGTGATTTTCTCTCCTTCTGAGCACGTGGTAAGATTGACTTCCCCAACAAGTTGAACTCAAGTTTAGGTAGGCGTCATGCTTCTTCTGTCTTCAATCCTGAGTTTTCTAGAGACTGCTAATATTCTAACATACCGTGTTTCCCCCAAAATAAGACCAGGTCTTATATTAATTTTTGCTCCAAAAGACACAGTAGGGCTTATGTTCAAGAGATGTCATCCTGAAAAATAATGCTAGGGCTTATTTTCCGGTTAGGTCTTATTTTGGGGGAAACATGGTAGTTCCTTCTTTATACATTACTTACATTTTGTCTTGGGATATTTTACAAAATGTAGGCTGATGTTTGTTTTTCATTACCAGGACATAAAACTATTTGACAGCTAATATAATATGAGTACTATTTTTGTTACCCTTTAATTATTAGGAACATGGGTGATCTAGGGGGTCCAGGGAGTGAAGCCAGAGCAATCTGAGTTAATATAGTCCCACTAAGTGACTCATGGTAGTGACTGCTTAATTATTGATATGAAATATTGGAACAGTTATATATTTCAATATTTAAATAGTTGGTATGGCCAGACATCAAGCCTAGTTGTATTCCAAAGAATGTTCTCTCCGTCTGTCTGCCTCTGTTTACATCTCTCTCTCTCTCTCCTCTTTTTTTCCTGCCCTCTTCTTGCCTCCCCCTACTCTGTTTCTTTCTTCTTTTTTGGTGATTCATTGACTTCTCTGTCTCTAATCTGAGCCTTCTTTGTCCTCTGGACAACAGACTCATCGTCCTTTCCAATGCTATACCAATAGTGGGAGTTAAAGTTAAAATTTGTTTTTTTTCTTTGTTTTGTTTATTTTATTTAACCTGAAAATATACTTTTAGAGCCATGTGCATAGCATGGCACTGCCTTCTGCAGTGCTTCAGCTGAAGGTTTGGCTGTTGAATTTTGTTACTACCATTATCATGTGGGCTACATGAGTAACATAGTCTTCTATATTTCATGTTTTTTCTTTGTTTGTTTGTTTTTTGTCTTACTGACAAATCTATGGAAGTAGTCTATGGAAAAGTGTTGCAGTTGGAAACTAAAGTATGATTGAGCTAATCCTCAGTAATAAACTGACTCATGATCTTAAGTCCAAGAGTATCACAGCAGTGACACAAGTTTTAATAGTCTTAATCATTAGTTATATTTGATGTAATACATGTAAAATTATATAGGTAACCTTTAAATAAATGGGAATTACATGCACAATTTGGGAAGAAGCATGAGTGCTCTCAAAGTCAAAAATGGCACATGGTGAAATTACAAAATGTGTTAGAATAATGCTTTTCTTTTACACAGGCCACTAGCTCTTACATTTTAAGAATATGGCATAGAGTAATTTGATATGATTTGCTACAGCTATGAACAGGCCTATCTAATCTCAAGGTGTTGTTTTTCAAGCTAATTAATCAATGATCTTTATCCATCATGCTTCTCACCTTACAGCATGATTATGATAATAGAGTGGTGTCAGTCTTTACCTAGATTCAGATTTGGGGCAGGGTCAACAATTACATTTTCTTTTCGCAGTCGAGTTTACTCTGTTAATTCCAGAATGAAACACAGATATGTTACTTTAAGTTTTTAATCTCCTTTGTTGACATAAGAATGCCCAAACCTGTAGAAAATATTTATGAGTTTATTAGCTTACTTGAGCCAAACAGAGGACAAGCCTGGAAGCGAAATCTCAGAGACTGAGAAAATGTTTTAGCTAATGACAGTTTTGCAGTTTCTTTTAGCACTTGGAATTAAGAAGGGAAGTAAGGAAGATAACATGGTAGTTAACACAATTATGTACTTCCATGAGGGTGGTTATGCCTTCGGGAGGGAGGGGTGTGAAAAAGAAGGTTGCTCTGGCATTTCCAAGGTGTGTTAACCTAGATACACAAGGGGGTGGCCAGATAGCTTAGTTGGTTAGAGCACATGCTCTCAACAACAAGCTTGCTGGTTCAATTGCCGCATGGGATGGTGGGCTGTGCCCCCTGCAACTAAAGATTGAAATGGCAACTGAACTTGGAGCTGATGGGCCCTGGAGAAACATACTGTTCCCCAATATTCTCCAATAAAATGTATTAAAAACAAACAAACAAACAATAACAACAGAAACAACAACAGATAGACAGGGCTAGTTTAAATCAGGCAAAGAGTATCCTTTTTATGGGCCTGGGGCTGACTACCCACAAAGACCTGCCCAGTTAGGAATTTTATGATCAGATCACTCTGTGAGGTTACTTTTGGTCAGATGCAGAGACCCTTTTTCATTCACATCTTCTAGAGAAAATAATAAAAATAAGGCAACTTACTACTACGCTTATAGTCACATTTTTAAGCAATCTCAAAGAAAAATAAAATATGTCCTTTATCAAATAATAAAACATAGTAACAAGTTAATCATTTATTTTATTTTCACAGTGAATTTTCAATATTAAACCAAACACTTATTTTATACATTAAAGTTTGGGAAATATATATCACTTAAGGTAAAAATTACCTGTGTTTTCTAGATGTAGTTAGACTAAGATTACCCAAATTTACTATTTAAAAAGCTCTCCTTGGTATTAAAACAAGAAAATTCTCCTTGATCTTCATTGTATTTAGAGCCCTCAGAAAGTGAAGTTGTAGAGGTAACTTGAACGTCCAAGATCAATATGCTTTTCTATTAATCACTTATAAATATAAAATATATGAATGCCATTAAAGTGAGTGAGACTTTTAGGAAGTAGAACAAACACAAATGAATGAAAATCTAAGCTTTTTTAGGGCAGGAGTTTTTCACTGCTTTTTACTATCTATCCTTCCACTGAACATAATTTTTGGAATTTAGAAGGAACTCAGTAAATATATGTTGGACTAATTAACAGTTTTTTACTATTTGTAAGCATAAGATATAATACTGAAAATTTGTGTTAAATTGCAAATTGTGTGTTGAATGACATTTTCTATGAAATTCTTACTGAAGTGCTCAAGGAGAATAACAATTACTCCAAAATATAATAAAATCACAGAGAGAGCATACCCTCTCCACGGGATACTAAGGGTATTCACATGTGTGTACATACTCATACTTGTGATGGTTAATTTTATCTGCCCACCTGTCTGGGCCAGCATGACAAGATAGCAGACAAATGTTATTTCTGGGTGTGTCTATGTGAATGTTTCAGAAGAGATCAGCATTTGAATCAATAGACTAAGTAAAGAAAACGTCTTCACCAGTTCAGGTGGGCATCATCCAAAGTGTAGGGCCTGAACAGAACACAAAGGTGAAAGGAGGGTGAATTTGCTCTCTGCTTGAGCTGGATATCCATCTTCTCCTGACCTTGTGTATCTGTGCTCTTGGTTCTCAGGTCTTCAGACTTGGACTTGAGTGGAACTACACCACCAGCTTTCTTGAGCCTCCAGCTGGCAAAGAGCAGACTGTGGGCCCCCTCAGCCTCAATAATCACATGAGCCAATCTGATACAATCAATATTTTTCTATATATCTGTGTACAACCTATTGGTTCTGTGTCTCTGGAGAACCCTGCTTAATAACACACACACAAACACACACACACACACACGTTGCCTATCATTCGTAAGGAATATTTTTATATAAAAAGAGCAGCAACAACAAAACTATCCCTGACTGAAACACAGTAACTATGGGATAACTTTTAGGATATATAGATGTAGAGAACTGTAAAAACATCATGGATTCCTGGGATTGTAAGACCCCCCGAGAATGTAATTTCTCCATGCATCATCATTCAGTGAACAGTGTATAAGGACTGCAATCTTTGGACTGCAAACCAACCAATTCAAGTAGCCTCTGAAGTCTATCAATATGTGTCCACTGTTAACCTGACCAAGTCACGTGACAGACTCTAACTATTCAATGAATTAGGATGACAACTCTGGAAACTCCTGATCAATCTTCAAAGTACCAAGAGAGGCAAGCAGATGTTATGCAAATCTGATGTGATGCAATAGGAAATGCACACCATTAACTATGAATTAGTCATGCCAGAAAGTTAACCGTGAAGTTGATCAAGCCTTCTGCTCAACAGTTTTATGAGAAACCCAAGACACAGAAGACCACGTTTAGCCGCATCATAGAGAAGTGATTAGCAGAATCCAGCATGTGGACAATTCTATAGAACAGATGCCCTGCCTTCTTTACCACATAAATTTCCAGAACAAAAAAGACTTGGGGACACCTACACATTAAAAGAGACTCAAGAGACTATCATATGTGAGCATTCTTTGATACAATTTCCAACAAACCAATGCTGAAAATGAATTTATAAAATAACTGGAGAACTTTGAATTCTAAGAGAAGGTTTTTTGATATTAAGGAACTATGATTCTATTTCTAATGTCTGATGCATTAAATTTTTTTTGTTGTTGTTTAAAATTCTGGAGGATAAAAACTCAAACATTTAGAGATAGAGTTCTCTGCTTCTTAATTTTAAAAGTACATATTCAATATTTCATTTGTTTCAGGATTTTTTTTTAAACCATTGCACATCTTTTCTATCAAAATGTTCAGTTGGGCTAGTAAGTAATCTGAATCTCAAGAAATTAGCCGAGGTGTCAGGAGTGGACATCTTAAAGTGAGTTTGATCTGAACCTCTGATTTCAAGATTTTAAATTTGTTTTGCCATATTAGTGATATAATTTCTGGAAATAACCCCCAAATTACCAAATTCTGTAATGTAATCTCTTTCTTTCTGAACTGAATAAATAACTGGACAAGGGGAAGGCAAAAAGTAAACCTGTGAGGGCTTTTATCTCTGAACTCTTCATGAAATCGTTTGCAATATATAATACTTTTTGGTAAAGGTTAAAAATATGACCTCCATCATTTATCAGCAATAAAATTCAGGCAGTGATACAGGGCGGCTACATTTATTAAGGATGAATTAACTTGTTATTGATTTAATAGTATGTGTAGGTGCAGTTTTTTTTTTTTTTTAAAGAGGAATAATAAGTACCTATGATTTGGATGTGCCTCCAAAATCAGATCAAATTTTAAATACACTATAAAGAGATAAAAATGCCCCTAGGATCTTAGATTTATATAATTGCCAGCACCATTCTAACTCTGACTATATATTTAACAGTAGAAAATTCATATTGATTTCAAACAGGTCCTAGATTCATACAAGGGCAAATTCTTATAATTTTGTATCAATTATCAATTGATACAAAATTATTCAAGCCTTTTGATCACCTGCTCCTTTTCTGTGGCTACATGTCCCTAATAATCATCACATCCGTGTGATAGTAAAAAAAAAAAAAAAAAAAAAAAAAAAAAAAAAAAGACAAAGAACTAAGGCACAAAAGTAAACTTGATTATTGTATTATTAAAAGTTTTATGAGCTCAGTAATAAAACAATTAGATAAAATTAAGATTTAATGGCTTCAAAAATCCTTCCTTTCAATTTATTGTTTTTAGATACCATAATTACTATAATTTTTGTAGTGAGCCATTTTCTTTAGGAGAGTTTGAGTGCAGGGTGGTTAGGATAGGTGATTATAATCAAGCTAGAGAGGAGGCTGGGTCTTGCTCTGCAATCAGGCATATACCATATCTGTATTTTTGTTTGTTTGTTTGTTTTTTGATATCTGTGTTTAACTTATTGTGTTATTAAATCATTCTGAGTCTCAGTTGCTTCATTTGTCACACCAGGATAGCAAGTTATTTCATGATATTGTAGTAAGAACTAAATAAGTTTACTTGTGTAACATACCTGGCATGTGGCTGCTGTCCTGTGTTACGATAGTTAAAAGCCAGGTGCCTGGAGTTGAGTCCTGCTCTGACTCTAGGATTATCATCACATTAAAACAGTTACCTAATACCCCATGCCTCAGTTTTCTTATATATACATAAAGTGAACACAATAATAATATATACTTCTTGGAGTTTTTAAATGACATTAAATGTGTTAATATATGTAAAATACTTAAAATAGAGTCCAAAACATAGTAAGGAAACACTAAGCATTTATTATACTAGGTGGTGATACTCAATAAATACTCAATAATTTTTCGATTTATTTCCTCTTTGTATTAGAAAATAAAAGTATTAAAAACAAGGTTGTCATAAATAACTACATCATTCACTCTTTATAACTCTGTGTCACTAGATGCCACTAATAAGTGTTTAAAAAATGAGTAAAATTGTATTCCTGAATGAGATGATTTTGAAGATATAGGGTTTTGCTAGAATAAATTATTTTGACTTGAAATATACTATTTGTATTTCTGTGCATCTAAGTGTTTAGATTTAGGAATACCAACATGTTTTTTGCAATTCCCTGGAATTACTGTGTTTCCCCCAAAATAAGACCGGGTCTTATATTAAGGTTTGCTCCAAAAGATTCATTAGGGCTTATGTTCAGGGGATGTCACCCTGAAAAATCATGCTAGGGCTTATTTTCCAGTTAGGTCTTATTTTTGGGGAAACACGATACAATAAATAAGAGGATGAATGTCTGAAATGACCTACCAATTATTTTCTATGCTTTGTGTCAAAGACAACTTGGATCTAGATGAAAGTATTATACCATCAGGTACATTTATTATAATGAGAAGCAGTGGCAGCATAAACAGCTTTAAATGGCCCTATGCTGTGGAAACCCTCCAGACTCTCACATAATGCAGCTGGTTCAAGTTGTGAAGAGGCTGGCTGTAACACCAACTGAGCTATAATTCTAATATGCAGACCTTTCAATTTATATGGGATTTCCAAACCACCTGTGAAAATTGCATTTTCAAAAGCTTATGGAATATTCATGAGATACTGCTGGGGACAATGGGTATTTCTTGAAATTACTATTCTAGATATGGTCACATATAATTACTAAAATAAATACAATCACTGCTATTCTATTCCATCAAATATGTAGTTTCTCTTGTAAGGACATTTTGAAAATAAAATATGATGAGCTAATTCAGAAATAAATAAGTATAATCAGGACAGGATGGTCTCATCCATTTACTTTATAAAACTATGTTGAACTAATATAGAAAAAACTGAAAGAAATGGTAGAGGAAAAGGTGGACAGATTTGATTACAAGGAAGAAAATGTATGTATGCCCAACACACTATAAAGAGAAGCAAACACACTGGGAAATTACTGTAAACAATTACAAAATTTAAAGTAGAAATAGAATGAAAGTTGGAAAGATAGGCATGAGAATAAACAGTTTAGAGTTGAATGCAAAGCTTTTCATCGAATAGTCTCTGCTCAGCTCTAAATCCTCATCCTTCATTGTACTCTCCTCCTATACGTACACTGTGCTTCTGCCACACACAATTATTTGGAGTCACCCTGTTCTTGCTCTGCTGAGATTTTAAACATGCGGCTACCAAAATTAAATACAAATAAATAAATATGTATAAAAATTAAATACAAATCAACTTATGGTTAAGTTCCATTCTTTCCCCAAGGATTTTAAAAATCACTTTATCCAGAGATCTCTGAGACATGAGGTGAGAGCCGCTCTTTGCTCTCATCATACCCAACACTCATCCTACTCCTTTGCAACTGTCTTTCACTCGTGTTGACTTCCCCTCCACAGTTAGAGACAATGTTATTGTATCTACGCTTAGAGCAGAGTAGATACTCAGTAAATGTGAACATAAAACAAGATCTCAATTTAAAAGATAGGCAAGAATACTGGCAGTTTGCAGATAAAGGAATGCAGATTGATAAAATAGTTTACAGAAACATAGACACCTGTTCTGTCACCGACCCTGCTGGTCTGGGACCCCAAATCTCAGTGGTTCTGCCCAGGATCTCTTGCACCAATAGAACGAGATTGTATTCGGTAAAGCAGGTCAGAAACTATATTCTTTTATCAAAGAATGGACAAGGACGAGCTCATGCTCTAAAAACCAGTTTTCTCTGATTTGGGGAATTAGGAAGGTCTTAAAGGGCTGCGGGGTGTTAGGTGAGTTCAAGGGTAGAGATTTCCAAGAAAGGGTGGAGAGTTCTCAAATGTGTAAAGGAGCATGTACAGTTCTCAAACATGTTTGGAACCTGCGTAGCCATACATCATATGTCTTATTTTAATGTTAAATCTTCACGTCTAGGCATGATTTAATATGCTAATGAAAAACGTTTCTCAAAAGGCACATAAGAAGGAGCATCAAGTGCCATCTTGGATCTTCTTGGCGCAAACCAATTTATTAATTGTGGTCCTTTGGTTTTTTTATCTGATTCCTTCCAGCAAGCTAAGTTAGCACTGGAATTTCCCCCTTTTCTTGGGGAGTTCAGCCTGCTTTAGTCAGGGAATATGTTGGAGAACACCAGAAAGTCATTAGCAGTTTAAAGATGAACTAATGATGTGTAGGCACAACCCTGTGACAGTCCCAACACACCAAAATAGAATAAATAACACTCAACTTGACTATAAATCTCCCTTTATTGTATTCAAAACTGAGTTCAACCTCTCTTCTCTACTACAAAAGCCCATTGTAAGAGTCCCCCGAATACAGTCTGCGTTCCCATCTTTAGCAGTGTCAGAATATTTTTTTTCTTTTACACCTCCAAAGTACATGCTATATCACTGAATAAAGAATATGTGCTTAAGCAATTTTAGCTGTTACAATCTTTAATCACTGTTAAAAAAAAATGAACTGAGTAAATTTGAATATCTAATTGAATTTATTCAAGGATTAGTGAATTGGGCAGCATCCCATTTAGAAAACCAAAAGGAACTCAGAAGAGCTGTAGAAAAGGAAAAGTGTTTAAAGGCAGAGGAGGGGGACAAGGAAGTTATTTAGCAAAGAGTGGATTGTTTCAGGCGAGGTACTCTTCCCATGGGGGAAGTTCAGGGTCTATAAGGCAGATTCCCTCACTTGTACTGACCAGGAATTTCAGACTGACTAGTTAAGATTACATTTCTGGGGGAGGCTGAAAGTGCAATTTATTTTGGTATTAAGTCTTGGTTGGTGATGTGGACTTAGCAAATGTGAGTCCATTTTGGGCCTATTGTCTCTTTTATAACATTACTATTATTATAAATTCATATTACTATTACTGTTTCTTAAAAATTTCCATCACTATTTGGCTTGGGAAATGTACACTGGGCAGGTGGTCTCATAGCAACTTGTACTTCTTCCATGATTGCATTAATGCCAGCTTATTACCCTAAATTGAATAAGGGCATGCTCCATGTCTGTCACGATCACGGTTATATCTCCAGTGTGAAGAAAACTGAAATATGGGAGACTTGATAAATGTTTACATATTAAATAATTCATGTTTTAATTTAACTCAAAACCTTTATCCTTCTTTTATCCTTCCCCTAATCCGAGGAGATTCTTAACATTGTTCACTTTCTGTAAAATAACAATTATTTTTTGGAGGGGTCTATTTTCAGAACAAATGTTGTTGAATCATTTTTTATATCCATGAAGATAAATCCTCATCTAAATTATAAGCTACTTGAGAGCAAAGGACTTGTCTCCTTTTTTTTTTTTTTTTTTTTTTAATATCATGCCGCGGGTCCTATGAATAGTTTACATACAATAAATTTTTAAACATGTTAAATATTAAAACAGTTCCTCATAAGAAAAGTGTCTATCTTTGAACTAGAACCCTTGTTACAATGACATCTTCTCATATCTAAATAAGTACATTAATAAAAATGAGGTAAAACAGTATCTTTTCAAAAGTGTGTTATGAGGCATGTGGTTAATGGACAGCGTGCTCATTCTGCTGTTATTTTATATATTGAATGATAATCACAGCCCAGAGGTGACTATATGTTTTACATTTAGATTATTCCAATTTTAGGCTACTTCCTTTCAAGAAATTGTAATCAACTAGTAGCACTTTTTACAAGGTATCTGATGGAAAAGTTTGAAAAAATATAAATTCTTTCTGAAACATTGGAATAACATGGCAGTTTAAACTTATGTGTTCAGCAGACCTCTTAGAAATGGACTGTTTTAAACCATGTTAATATAATGAGTATGATACAATACATCAATATAAAATATGTCAGGCTGGAGAGACTATAAAAATTGAATTATTTGAGCAGGTGGCTAACTTACCAAAACAACTTAAGCCTTTATGATATCTTATCATGCTGACACAGATCCTGGTGTTTTACAATGACATTCAAATTAAACTTTAATTTTTCCTGCAGAGTTAATAATTAGCCAATGTCAGTGAACAAAAATAGTGAGAACCCATCCGTTTTTGATTGTCATTTTGAAAGAGAAGGGGAGATATTCTTTGTAACGTGGGCCAGTGGATATTGCCATGTGTTGGTGCTAAAATAGGGAGCCATGAATATGGAGGTAAGTAGCTCTCCATGCTATTGCTGGTATTATTTTAGGAATTTAAGAAAGTAAATGAGATCTTTCATAATAAAGTGAAAGTTAGGGAATATGTATACATCCAGATGTGGATTCGGCATTGACCTTCTCTTTATTCTAATGGCAAAGATTGGCCTTATATTAAACAAATATAATAAACTATAAAATTTCTTATAATTCATATTATTTGATAAATTTAATGCACTTAGGCTACACATCTCTAGGATAATTTGAATAAACACATTACTTATTCCTAGTAATCTGTTTGGCTTGTTGGTTGAATGACATCCAATGAGAGTACACATTCTCAATGTTATAGAACACAGGGGAGTTGAGCTAAGCCTTCCTCATTTACTATTTGTGCAAAGGCAAACATTAGGGTCAGTACACATTGATATAGCCTTTGGAGATTCTTAGAAGCCATTTAGGGATAGTATATTTTGTTCCCAACTTCTTCCTAGTTTATTTATCCAGTTGATTCCCATGACCAGTTTATTGTTTCCTGAAACTTTTATCTCCCAGCAAACTTGACCCATTGCTCAAACTTCTGCTTCTAAGATCTTCCTCCAGCTCTTGATTTACTTTTTCCCTTTGTGTTCTGTGCATGCTCTATTCCTTAGTGCCCCAACCCCAGATTTTCTCTTAGTTGGCATGTTTGTACATCCTCTTGGATTTCAGAATTGCTGAAGCTTCTTGCCTACCCAACTTAAATCCCTCAGAATATTCACCATGTGCACCATGGCACTTCTCCCAGTGTAAATATTTTTTTTTTTTTTTTAAGTATAAGGAATGATAAAACAAATAAATTAATTTTGTACAAAACTTTGAATTCTAATTATACTTTTCCAAAAGCATTTATTTATAATGTAACTTTATTTTCTCACACTATCCCTTTAAATTCTCTCAGGGACAAATTTATACTGGAATTATTTTTCTCTCTCTCAGATGATGTGCTAGTCTGAGGAATGGCCCACTGAAAGATACTGAAGTCCTACCCTGGGAGCTTATTAATATGTTACCTTGTATGACAAAAGGGGCTTTGCAAATATGATTAAATTAAGGACCTTGCGATAAGGAAATTATCCTGGATTATTTAGGTAGACCCAAAAATAATCACATGGCTTCTTAAAAGTGGGGACCCTTCCTGATGCTGGTCAGAAGGAGGTATGACTTGGAAAAATGGTCAGAGAGATGCAACATAGCTAGTTCTGAAGAAGGGGCGATGTGTAAAAGAATGTGTGTGGACTCTAGAAGATGTAAAAGAGAGGCAATAGATTTGCCTAGAACTTCCAGAAGGAAACACAGACCTGTCGAACACCTTGATTTAAACCCAGTGAGGCCACTGTTGAAACTTTGACCTTCAGAATTGTAAAATAATAAGTTAATGTTGTCTTAAGCCAGTAAATCTGTGGTAATTTGTTATGGTTGCATTAGGAAATTAATGCAAGAAGATAAAATCAGTTTCAATACCATACGTAGAATGCAACTTCCTTTACAATCCTCGGAACTCTTAAGATTGATTTATGGTTAAAGCTTCTCTCCTATCCTTCCTCTCCAGCATCTTCCAGGCAAAATAGTGTGTGCTGGGCTTCTACTCTGTGTTCCTGTCCTCTTTCCTGGTTCTGATCATACTCTTCCAGCTAGTTACCTTCAGTTCTAAAGTTGGAGTAGTTGGAGTCAAAAGAACTTTGGGAACTAATGCGTACTAGACTGATAACATTGTGGTGATCTATAATCTCTGCTCTTTGAACTTGGGATATATTTAATTCTTTTTCTTTGGGGCACTTCTGTGCCTTGTTGAAGACACCAACACCCCACCCCAAATCCTGCAGTGTCCATTCCCCTAAGCATCTTGAATTCTCATGAGAATTACTAAGTTTCTATCATGGCTGGTCATTCTCCACTTTTTTGTAGCCCCAGGATATGAAAGTCTACACTCAGCCCTCACTCTTTGGGTGGACCTGTTAGATACAGGAATTGTGTATCCTGCTTCTGCTCTGAGCACAGTTTACACTCACACGACTGTTAATCCTGACCTTTAGATTTCTCAGACATTTATGTCTATACTGTTTTTCTTTGTCTCCTTATAGCTTTTTCAGTATGAAAACCCTTTCTAAATAGTCTTACAATGTGGATGTCACCATTTTCCTTTCTTTTTTCTTACAGTAAAAGAGGAAACACTCCCTTCATGTCTCTGCTGGGGTTTGGGATCTGGGATTCAGAGCAGATTGCCAAGATTTCTCTCCAAAGAAATTCTCCTTAAGAATGGTTTTCAAAGTTAGTCTCACTACCTATACTTTCATATCTTTGTTATGGAAGAGTGGCTTGATAGCTATTTAATCCATTTTTCAATGTCCACTTTGAACTTTCTACAAGTTGGTCTCACTTTATCAAAACCTGGAAAGACAAACAAACAAACAAACAAACAAACAAAACAAAACTGACTGACAGCCTTGTTTCATCTAACGACATCACTGCTGTAGACAGGTGGATTCTGATATTAAATAAAATTTTTTCTCAGGCTTTAGCCATTTTTGTAATTTAGCTACAGTTTGACTCCATCCATTTTCCTTTATCTCTTAATTTCTCTCTTTCCTTTGTGTTTTTCTTCCACACTTTTTTGTACTATTGCATAGAAAAAAAGATGGTCTGACTGAGGTTCCTATATTTATTCATTTATTTAATCAAAGTTTCGGGTAAATGTTATTCACAAAATATTTGCTTCTTTATGAGGGTGACACAATGATTATTTGACATGGCCTCAGGAGCTTTTAGTTTCCCACGAGCAATGATCCACACAATTAACTCATCTATCCTGGAAGTAAAAATATTGTAACCCTCACACTCTGCCTATCTATCTTCATTATGGCTTCCTTTCATAGGATAATTTTAATACTTTCATTATTTTCACTAATTTACCAAAAAGTTTCAAAAATATAAAATGGTCAATTTATAAAAAATGATATTTTGTCAGTGTGTTTCCTTATATTTAATTACATGGCAGATAAATATATACATTTTGATGCTTATAGTACTTATTTTCTCTTAAGATAATTTAGATTATGATGTCAATAACTTATTTTTATTCTGTTTTCCTTTTAACCTAACTGATAGCCATATGCAAAGGAATTATCTGTTTCATTTTCATCTTTTATGAATACATTTTTTTCTTTAACTTGAAAGAAAGCACACAAAACTATAAAATAATTTTATTTATTGCTTCCTCTAAGTATGGCAGCTATACTCTCAGCCCTATGCATTATAGGACCAATGAACCTGGCCTTACCTAGGGGAACAATAAATGGACATGTGTCAAAACTCCTAGATATTACTTTTTTTACCTGATCAGTGGTGTATTTTTCTCCTGTCTTATTTGCATTTCATAGTAAGTGTGAATGAGTTTAGAGTTTTGTCTTTTTCCTGCTCTTTAGTAATTCAGTTTATTTCTTATGCCCTAGTTCTGTTTGTTTTCCTTCCTGGTGCTTCAGTCCACTAAGTTTCGGACTTTTAAATATGTATTCTCATTTGCAGAGGCTGGCTTCATGAGTTGCATCACAGTTCTCTCATAGCTGAATGCTCTGTCATCCTGGCTGTTTTCTCATAACTCGTCCTTAGATCTAAGGTGTGCATTACTCACTTATAACATCAGCACTCCTTGAATCTCTCGCCAATCACTGCCTTAGATTGCGCTGGTATTTCAGCTCCTTTCGAATGTAGACTAATGCTCCTTGTATCCTTCATATTCTTTCCCATGAGGATCACCCTCAGAGTTGAAAGCCCGCATGAGAATTCCTCTGTGACTCTTCCTAAAATGGAAGGCTGTTGCCTATATCCATGCAGCCTTACCTGATCCTGCCAGTTATACAAAATTCTTGCTCTATTTTCCCTATATAATTACCTACCTTAGGCAAGCCTCAGCTATAGTCAGTTAAAGAAACATAGAGGCAAATATGAGGAATAGAGGAAGATTAATGATAACAAACAATTATGCTATGGGTTTATGTAGTGACTATACTATACATTTTATCATTATTTTAGAGTGCATTCTTTCTGCTCATAAAAAAGTTTGCTTTTCACTCCGCCAGCAGCCTCATACATCTCATGTTTGCTGAGTCTCTTCATTGCATCATTTTCACGTGTGCTTCATTTTATTCTATATTTAGCTCATCCTGGCACCAGTATGTACAAAATCCACTGCTAATGTTGCCAATAAGAATTATCCCTTTGAGTAACTTGCTTCTCAGAATACATCAAATTTGAGTGGGTGTCTCTTTCATGATGAGATTAAAAGAAGTACTGACTTCCATCTTGCTAGCAGTCTTTCTTTTTGGCTGTGATGAAACAAGTTATCATTTTGGGAGGTAAGGGTCCTACTCACCAGTGCCAATGTGTGTGTGTGTGTGTGTGTGTGTGTGTGTGTGTGTAGAGGAGCTGTTCACACCGTCTAGCAATCCTCAGATATCAGCTGCTGTCCTACAACTCAACTCAATTCTGACACTATGTACCTTGGGATAGCATCAGATTCCACAGGTTAAGGGCTCAGTCTTACAAGACTGCCCTCCACTTCAGATGCCAATCTCAAGTCCGGGTTGTTACTTGTACTTCTGATTGACTGGCTGTCAATTGGAGTTTCCCACAACCCCCTACTTGGGTTTGATTATTTCCTAGAGTGGCTCAGGACTCAGGAAATGAGTTTACTCCCAAGATTACTAGTTTATACAAGGGATATTAAAGGATATAAATCAACAGCCAGATGGAGACATAGGAAGAGGTCCCAGAAAAAAGGAGTTTCAGTCTTTATGGAATTTGGGGCCCAGCTTGGTGGCATGTTGAAATGTTCTGGTTCCCTTATGGAGAAGCTTTTGGAACCCCATTTTTAAAAATTTATATGGAAGCTTCATTACATTGACATTAAATCATAGATTAAATAGTTTTCCATTTGTGGTTGATTCAACCTCAAGGTCCTCTCAGCTCTTCAGAAATCAGGGGGTGTGACCAAAAGCTTCTCCATAAGGGAACCAGAACATTTCCATATTGGTTCTCCTGGCAATCAGGACACAGCCACCTTCCCTTTAGAAGATTTCCAAAAGTCACCTTATTAACATAAACTCAGTTGTGGTTGAGAGGAGCCTGTTATAAATAACAAGATACTCATTTCACCTTTGTGGCTCAGAAACTTTTTAGGAACAGAGGATAAGACACCAAATATTAAGACAAAAGATACTTCCATCGCTCTTAGAAAATCTGTAGGGTTTTGGGAGCTGTGAGCCGGGAACCGGAAATGAAGTCCAAATATATATGAAATATATATGTGTTATAGGAATGACCAAATATATATTTCTTATAAATCACAATATCTCAGGAGACCAATACGGCAAAGAATTGAGAGAAGCCTCTGGCCAACAGCTATCTACGAAGTTAGGCCTTGAGGCCAAAACCCAAAAGAAATTGTATCTTGCAACAATCATGTGAGTAAATCTTGGAAGCAGATCCTCAATAAACATAGTGAAAGAAAAAATTTAATAAATTAAATAATTCATTATTTTCCCATAACTCTCAGGATTCATTTCATTATATTTTCTCTGGATATGTTTACCCAAAGGACATAAATTCTATTACATAATAAAATAGTGCTCAGTACTTGTTATAATGACAACTTTGGCAAAGGCACCACCCTCTCTCTACTCTGTCCCTAATGAAATAGAAAACAAATCCGCAGTGCTTTTCGTATGATTTTATTAAGTGTGAAAAGGGATACATTTTACAAAAGCAGGGCATAAATTATAAACTATCCTCTCACAATTGCCTCTGATGTTGAAAGGTTTCTGTATACATGTGTAGAGGGGGGACAGCAATATTTTGAAATATATAAAATATTTCCTTATAGTTACATCACAAATATACAGTAATCTTGACTTACTATCCTCAGATTTTAATGACCTAGTATTAACAGAAAATGTCTTTGAAATATATTTTAATCATTATGATTTTAGATTCTATTTTTAAATTCTGTCTCAGATGAACTGATATTTTATTTCACTGCTTCAATATATTTAAGGAGAACTGAGTTTCTTTCCTAGGAAATATTTTTAGATTAAGTTATCAAAGGGACATATTTATTTTCCCCTTGATCGACAATCAAAATTATAGTTTCTCAGAGAATTTTTCTTAGTCTCAGTTCCACAATTGCCAGTCAGTGATGAAATTAACATCAATAGTTGGACTAATTTGTCCATGTCGTATTAAATAAAAGTCAGACATCCTTTATTATATTCTGAAACTAATATTTTATGATTTTTCTCATATTGTGACTTATGGAAAAACTTGAAAAAGAAATACGAAAATGAAAGTGAAATTCACTTTGGAAAATGAACTACAATTTTTAAGCACAATACATAATGTTGAAAAATTCAGAAACAAAAATACTTGATAAGAATCCAATATAACAAATGGTATCATTCTTACCCATTTGTATAATGGAAAATATTTTTAAGTTAAGCTGTGGTCTCAGTATTAAAACATGTAAGTTGTTTTATATCATTTATATCAAAATATATAAGAGGAATTTATTTCAGTGAAACTCTTTATATTACAAAAGAATTTTTGCTTGAACTGTCTAATGTTGTGACTCCCCCAGAATTTTTCCCCATACAAAACGTAGTCAAATGATACAACTGTTTAAAAAATAGAATTTAAAAAATTAACTAATTATTTTGAACTTTTATTTCCATAAGGGAAAGACAATATTTTACTTGTGAATTTTTTTTGCATATTAGGATTTGACTTAAAGAAAAAAATATATATTCATAAATTTTAGAATCTCTGATACTAAATATTCAACCTTAAGTATTCTGTCAATATAACATTTGAATACCTTCAACATCTCCAACAAATAATCATTCATGTTTTTATTAAAGACTTCAGGGACAGTATCTAACTTACATTCTGAGGCAGTTCACTCAGGTTTGGATAACTGCTGGCAAAAGATTACTCTTTATAGTCCTGTGTAGCTTCCCCCCATTACTTCGGGTTCTGCCCTATGACTTCTTACATAGAAATGAATAAAGTGCCTTCCATGTGATACCCATTAATATAAATGCAGACTACTATTTAAAAAAAGTCCCAGCTGTAACTGTCCCCATTTTCTTTGCACCATGCTATGTAGCTTTTAGTTTTCATTTTATCATATTTATTTTCTTTTGTGCTTTTATAGTCTTTTAGGAATGTGCTCATTAGAACTGAATGCAGGTTTCTAAGTCAAGGGAACTTACAATAGTGTGATTCTATACTCTTTGAATCTTTATGAACTACATTAAATGATATGTAAAATAACACTTATTCTGAGGATGAAGTGCCATGATTTTCATCAGACTCCAAAAAACAGCAGAAGCCCCTCAGAATTTGACTAATTTATAAGACAGTAATCATTACATTTTCTAAAACTCTACTAACAACAGCAATAAAAAGAAAAACAGACAATTGTGAACCTGTTTACTTTCTTGGATCCTACGTCCTATATAATTTTTGAAAGAAAATTATACTGTCTAAAAGTATTTGCATGTATACAGCCAGTCCTCATTATTGGCAGTATCTGTATTTGTGCATTCACCTGCTGGCTAAAATTTATTTGTAATTCCAAATCAGTGCTGTCCTTCATGTCATTCGTGCACAGGTGACATCACCCAATGTGCAAGTTGCCAGCTGAGGTTGAACAAGGTAATTCTCCACCTTTCTATTTCAGTTCTCATTGTAAACAAGGGTCCTTTTCATGGTCTATCTAATGCCACACTTTTGACGTTGTTTCTTTTTGTTATTGGTGATGGTGATTTCACTTTTTAGTATGACCCCCATGCATAGTGCCAAAGTGCTGTCTAGTGTTTTGATAAAAAAAAAAAAAAAGGCTGTTTCTATGGAGAAACTCTTTCTTTTATTAACTTTATCTAGGTGTAGGTTATAGTGCTGTTGGCTTTGAGTTTAATGTCAAAGAGTCAATAATATATTATTACATGAAATAATAAAGAATCAATGGTAATATAAGTGGCCTTTAAATAGAAACACACATAAAACAAGGTTATATATTGATCAGTTGATGGAAATCTGACAAAGCTCACAGGAACCTAACCCCCAGTAATTTATCTGGGAGCAATGATTGAATTTTCACTAATTTAGTATTTCTGGCAACTTTATAGAATGTAACTACCAACTACCATGAGTAAGTAGGAACTAGTGTATATACATATATATATATATATATATAAAACTTGAAATAATCTTAAAAATTTATTATACATCATTTTATCTCTGTTTTCAATGATTGCTGATTTGAAACTAAGTATAATACCTTGACATATTCTATTACATCTTAGTCCATTCTTCTAGTGTATCAGAAACTCCTTAGAACACAGTCATAACTTTGTGCATGTTTAATCATCTGATTAAAATGTCATCAAGTGTTGTGGCCATATTTTCTGGTAATGTCTAAAATGATATTATTAATATTACTGTCAATTTGAAGTGCAAGTAAGTCATTTCATTCAAAAATATTTATTGAAATTCATTTGAAAGTTTTGCCATTTACTTTTGAATACATTACGATAAATATAGCGAGGAGTTTTATTCATCAAAGAGTTTGCAGTCAATTTGAATGAAATGGGCAGAATGAGATGAATTATTGTTTAAAAAGTACATGTTTTATAGTCAGAAAACTGAAGTTCAAATGCCAGTTCTGTACCCTACTAGGTAAATATCTTGGTCAAATTAATGTTTGTGAAATTCAGGTTCCTCAGCTATAAAATGAACATAATGATATTTGTCTACCTCAGCTACATTCAGGATTGAATGAGCACATATAGTGGAAAACAGTTTGTGAAGTGCTAGCAACATTTACTATTGCTTTTAAAAAGGCAAGTTCCCAACTATCTTTAATACATAAAACAATAGCATGAGTGTTTTAAGATGAATAGGTAATTTTATTTCAATACCAGGTAGCTTATGTGTTCTTAGATAATTATAAATGGATAAATATATGATACCTTTATCATTGGAGATAACACAGGAGGTAAAAATGATTGGTAAAATAAAATCATCAGTTTTATTTTGTGCACAGATAATTCAGTTTCCCTATAAAGGATAGCTAAGTAATAGAACAGTAAGTAAAAAAGAGCCTCATTTTGTACATTACAGATGCCATATAAGCCTTTGTTAATAATTTTGAAGTCCCTAGAGAGAGCTCACAGGTTTTTAAGTTGAATTATATGAAGATAAATCTAAGACGTTTGTAGACTGGACTCAAATGAGAAGATGCTGAATGGTGGGAGAGCAACTGTGTATTAGTTCAAAGATGAGGTTAACTCTAGGCTGAATCAAGATAGTGATGACCTGAATGAAAATGAAAGAAAAAAAGACGATACATTTTTTAAATTTGTGTTTGAACTTTAAATTATAGAACTAGTGCATGCATATTTTAAGAATCTAAATACAATACAGAATGCAGAAATGCAAAGTCAATCATCTCTCTTGTTCCTTCCTCAACACACAAACAAACACACACACCTCTCATTCTTGAGGTAATTTCTAACCACTTGGTGTATCTTTACACTCTATTATCTCTACCCTTTACACTCTGTTATCTCTACTAGAGTAAAAATATACAAGCATGTGTGTTCATCTATTGAAGATTTCTTTTTCTTTTTTCCCACAAGAAAACCGTATCATATGCTTTGGTGTTTTGGTGACTTCTTTAGAACTTGGCAATTGATTTCCTGATTGATGATGATTTAAGAGAGAAAAAGAAATCAAGGATAATAGAAATTTCCAGCATAGGAACTAAACAACAGAGCCTTCCAAGAAATAGGAAAAGTGGGAAAAAGAAGGACTTTTTGGTAGGAAGGGGTAAACAACTAAAGTATCATTTCAGTATTTTACACTGTATAGATTATTCAGTTAATCTAAAGGATAAATTAAGAGTAGTGTCTTTCATAGTTATGTCTTCAAAAAAAAAAAAAAAAAAAAGTCCAAGAGTGTTCTAGTCTCTCCTCTTTCCCATAAGTCTCTTCTTTTATTTCATTTATTCAACATTTGCTAAGGACTTGTTAAAAGAAAGATTAAGTTTTTTACCTTTTTGCCCTCATGAGGCAAGCATTCTCTTGTTGAGACACAGAAAATATACAAATAAACATTTTTTTGCAAAGAAAAAAATTACTTGCAAAGATGATAACTGATATAGAAATTATTAAATAGGGCAATATAAAACACAGTGAATGGAAATAGGGGTGGTGACATTTGAATTGAAATCTAAGTGGTTTAATGGGAGCCAGTCTTCCATTGTACATGCCTTTAATGCATATTTTTATTAAATATATATATATATATATATATATATATATATATATATATATATACTGATGTATATTTAACAAAAATAAAATGTATATTTTATTAAATGTACATATGCATATTTTATTAAATATACATATACCATAATTGTATATACATCCCTTTCTTCCAGTCATTTCTGAGAAATTTTATTTCTCTCTTTTTTTAATTCTATACTGACTAACAAAAATAGGTGCTTATTAAACAGGCATTTAATTGATCAAGGATTCTGTTTAAAAAAAAAAAAATCAAAGCCATGTTTGAGGAAGTTGAGTTCGAATGATGAAAGCGGAAAGAACGAAAAATTACGTAAGTAAGAGGAGAGCACACATTACATCTGAGCTACACTTTAGCTTCAAAACTCTTTCATTCAGGTGGGAGCCTGATAGCAAGTGAATATTATCATTTTTAGTTGTGAAAACATATATTTGTTTCTTCTCTTGCATATTTTATATTATAGCTAATTATATCTCCTGTATAAGTCATAAACTATTTTATGCTATACTTTCCTCTTTTTATTTATGTTAAAATGGTAAAAATAGAATGTTAACAGGATAAACTCCCAGGGAATATCAGTGATATCAGTCTGTATTATGAGTCTTCCTTTTTCATAAGAAAAAAGAAAAGGTTTAACTAATAAAACTCAGTGTCTGCTACATAACAGATATTTCATATGTGCTACGAATAAATAAATGGATAAATTAGTGAATTAAGTAACTAGCTGCTAATTTCATGGGCAGTATAATAAAAGGAAAATAAGAGGTCAAGATGAAAGAGGTAAGTTGTTTAGCCTAATAGCATTTTTTTCCTTTCCAAACAAATTTAATAAGAATTATATTCAGTAAAAAAGCGACAGAGGACATTCTTATTGTTTGTGCATGTTGCCTGTTAAGAAGCAATGGATTGTGTAACAATTGTGTCTATAACTTAAAACATTTAATTCATTTGAAAACAATCTTTCTTTGGTCTAAATTAAATTATAGCTATCTTTAATTCAAATTTCTATTGCATATTGACATGGATATATATTCAGTAGCTGCCTTTTCCCCTTAAAATTGAATAAAAAGACTGATTTTTAATTTGTTGTTATGTTTGTAATTATATAATCATTCAGCTTCACTAATTGGGGGAGTATGTGAAGTTAATAATAAAGCATTGATTTCTGGGAACATACGAAAATGATAGATTTCTTAGGTTCCCTTAAGAAAGGGAACCTAAGAAATTGTGCCTTTCAGGTTATTTTCAAGATTTTGTAGTCCATAGGGTGGCGAACCTTCTACTTCTTTTAAGATGCTTAGGCAAAATTTTAGCTGGAGTTCAGTCAGGCATCAAGTTTCACTGGAATGTTTATTGAAGCTATAATGAATTTGTTACTTATAAAACTTTGAGGACTGACAAACTATTATATGGAATCCTTTTTCTACTAAGCATTATCATGTTTCATTGGTGTTATTTAAAAAGAAAAGACAAGGGAGAGAAAGTTACACAGTTTTAACAGTTCATCAGAAGTGTTCTAAACTGTGTCTCAGAATCATGAAGAAGGAAACTAAAGTTTCTGATGGGGATATAAATCATAGCGCACAATATCTTTATTTCAAATACTTATAATTAGGAAAATAGTAGAAGGAAGTAGATATGAGAGATAATTCTAAAAGCTCTGCTTTAAATTTTTGGAATATCATTTAGCCTCAGCTATCTAGTCAAATCACGAATCTCTGGGGTTCCTTAGCTCTTGCTAATTATGTTATAATACATTTTCTACATCCATTACTGTAGAAAGTTACATATGCCGGATGAAAGTTAATATCTCCAAATATTGTCCAAGATATATAAATGTTTAAGACTAAGATAGTGGTTTAGTAATATACACTTCATTTACATAATAGAAAATATACTGCCTATGTGATAATTTATCCAAAGAGGCACAATCAGGACACTGAGAGGAAGAAAACAAACTAGAAAAATTACTGAAAATTATGTCCACACAAAAACCAGCATGGAAATATTTACAGCAACATCATTCATAATAACTAAAAGGTGGAAACAACAAAAATATTCATCAACTGATGAATGGATAAAAATGTCGTATATACATACAATAGAGTATTTTTCAACTACAAAAAGGAATGACGTACTGCCACATACTAGAATATGGATGACGCTTAAAAACATTATTCTAAGTGAAAGAAGCTTGTCACAAAAGACCATATATTATATGGTTTAATTCAAATGAAATACCCAGGATAGGAAATCTATAGACACAGAAAGTATAAACCAGCTGTTGCTTGTGGCTGGGGATGTGGGATGGGAGAATAGTGGGTATAGGTTTTCTTTTTGAGGTGATGAGAATGTTCCAAATTTGACTGTGATTATGGTTGCTGCACATGTATGTGGAATACTAATAATTGTTAATTGTATTCTTTCAGTTGTTGAATTGTATTTAACATGAATTATATCTCAGTAAAGCTGTTAAGGAAAAGAAAAATATTATGAAGAGTACCTCTGCAGCCCCACTGAGCTTCCCTTTTACTAACATCTTATATTTGTATAGCACCTTTGTCAACATTAATTAAAACATTGACACATTGTTATTGACCGGTGTCCATATGTATTCAAATTTCCTTATTTTTAATGTATGTTATATATAATACATATTTATGTAATATACAATATATACATATCATATATTATGTATATATAAAATATATATCTATTGATACAGATGTAGATATAGATATAGATGAAATATAGATATAGATGTAGATATAGATATAGATCTGCTCCAGGATTCCATCCATGATACCACATTGCATTTAGTAATTTAGTTGTCATGTCTCCTTAGACTTCTCTTGGTTATGACAGTTTTCAGACTTTTTTATTTTGATGACCTCAAATTCTGATAAAATATTTCATAGGCTTTCACCACTGCAGTTTGTTTGGTATTTTTCTTATGATTGCATAAAGCTTATGTGTTTTTGGAGGAGGATCACAAAAGTGAAGAGAATAATGCCATGGTCACCACACTAGTCATGGCACATACATTCATGTGCCTTATCGCTGTTGATGTTAACAATAATCACCTGGTTTGAGGTAACGTCTGTTTCTGCACCATAAAGTTAATATTTTTATTCTTTTACCCCATTTCTCCTTTTGAAAGGAAAATTGCTACGCATACCCCGACTTGAGGATTAGGAGTTATGAGCCATCTTGTTAAGGATGAAGTATCTTTTTATATCATTTGGAATTTTGTGTAAGAGACTTGTGTATTTATTTAATGTATATCAGTTTGGGCATATATATATGTATATATATACACACATACATATATATACACACACATATATATATATATACATATGTACATACATATGTATGTGTATATATATATACATCCTATATATATTATACTTTGCATTATTTTATACTACTTTATTTAATTTGTTGCCAAATTATTTCAAATTTGTTAATGGGGAACTCTTTCATTTTTTTCCTGTGTCCCTTTTACATATCCCCAATTGTTGGGGTTTTCTTTTTCTTTTTCTACTTTTTTTCCCCAGCACTTTTATCCTGTCAGGCAATACAAAATTCTCTGTGCTCATTTTGTATATTTCCTGTCCCAGTCTTAGATTCAGTCATTTCTTCAATGAACCGTTGTTTACTTTATTGGAAAAATCATACTAAAAGTCATGTTAGAAACCAAGATGTGGGTACTGGATATGCTTTTGGTTTCTGGGATGTTTTTGCATCTGAGATCTTCTAGCTGACAGATCAAGGAGATACATGAATGTAACACATACTTATGTATATTTCTATGTATAACTATCTGTATTTACATTAAATAAAACCTGAATTTATACCGATGTCTCCAACTGTAACCCCTTACCACATAGGTCATTTCTGTCTTCCTCCCCTAGTTTATCTGTACATCCCATGCCAACAATGACAACCTTGGATTCAACACTGAGCCTTAACTTAATTGTTCATTTATAATATACTTGTAAAGTGGTTTCAGAATTTTTAAAAGTTACTTTATGGTTTTCTAGCTTTTTTGAGATACAGTGACATATAACTTTGTGTAAATTTAAAGTAGACAATGTAGTGATTTTTATATGTCTATGCTGCAAAATGATTACCAGAGTAACTTTAGTTAACACATTTATCACCTCGTATAGTTACACATTTTTTGGTGTGTGCGGTGAGAACTTTAAAATTATGTTTTCGTAGCAACTTTCAGATATACCCTCCATACCACCATGGGGAACTACTTTATCAGCTGGAGGCTAGTACCTGTGTACATCTTCTTTTGCCTTGAGACTTACAGAACCCACTTATTTCCAGAGTAACTTAGGCTAGCCTCTTATTCCCACCCCTTTTGGAGAAGTTGTTTCATTCATTTGTAATGAATTTTTATTCTTTGTCACCTTCTACCCAGGAATTCCACCTCTCCTAAATGCTTTCTTAAAAACAAGCAAACAAAAAAACATAAAACAATTTACTTTCTGTGCTCTAAATTTCCATGAGTTTTGACAAACGCTTAATGTCTTATATGCACCATTATGGTATAATAAAGAATAGTTTTACTTCCCTAAATATTTTCTGTGTTTCACTATGAACTCTTGAGTACAATTGCTGACTTATATGATAACATGATGTTTAATTTTGTAAGAACTGCGAAACTGCCACTGAAAGTTGTTATATCAGTTTTTATCCCCATCAGCAAATGATAACAGTTTCATATCATTAATATACATCATCAGTTTGTTTTTTTGTTTACATTTTAGCCATTATAAAATATGTGTTTGGGAAAATAATTGTTGTTTTAATTTGAAATTCCCTAAAGACAAATGATCTTGAGCATTTTTGCATATGCCTATCTGCCATATTCATGTCTTCTTTAAAGAGGTGTCTATTAAGATATTTGCCCAATTTAAATGGATTTTTTTTATTATTGAAATTTGTTGCATTTTAAGATTTTTTTGGAGGTATATTTTGGATACAAGTCCTTTGTCAAATGTATTTTTGCAAATGTTTTCTCCAGCCTGTGATTTATTTGTATTCGATTACCGTGTTTCCCTGAGAATAAGACCTAGCTGGACAATCAGCTCTAATGCGTCTTTTGGAGCAAAAATTAATATAAGACCTCATCAATATAATGTAATGTAATGTAATGTAATATAATATAATATAATATAATATAATATAATATAATATAATATAATATAATATAATATAATATAATATAATGATACTGGGTCTTGTATTAATTTTTGCTCCAAAAGTTAATTTTTGCTCCAAACGCATTAAAGCTGATTGTCCGTCTAGGTCTTATTTTGGGGGAAACATGGTAATAGTATGTTTTACAGAGAACAAGTTTTTAATTTTAATAAAGTTTTTTTTCCCCCATGGATATTGCTTTTGGTGTTATATTTTAAAGCTCATCACCAAACCCAAGATCATATAGATTTGTCTGCATGTCATTTTGAGTGGTTTTCTTCTATAATGTGTAACGTCTAGGTTAACATTTTTGCATATGGATGACCAATTGTTCCAGCAGCTAGTATTGGAAAGATTGCCCTTTGTTAATTTACCTTTGATTTTCTGTCAACAGTCAGTTGACTATCTCTGTTTGGGTCTATTTCTGGGGTCCCTATTCTGTTCCATTAATCTATGTATTATTCTTTCATCAATATCACACCCTCTTGGTTACTAAATCCTTGTATAAAGGTTGAAATCACTAGTGTGAATCCTGTAACTTGTTCTTTTTCAATACTGTGTTGACTCTTTCAGGTCTATTGCCTTTCCATATAAACTTCAAATCAGTCTGTTGATACCTAGTAGAAGTTTTCTGGGATTATGATTAGGATGATAATGAATCCTTAGATCAAGTAGGGAAAAATTGACTCTTAACACTAGTAAATCTTACAGCTAAGGATTGAAGAATCTCTACCCATTTGTTTAAATATTTAAAAGGTGCTTTTCATTATTTTATAATTTTCCACACACAGTTTTTCTATATATTTTGTTAGATTTAGGCCTAAGAATTTAATTTTTTACTACAATTCTAATTGATATTTTAAATTACAAACTATAGTTGTTTATTGTTTCTATATAGGAAAACAATTGATAGCAGTATATTATCATTGTTTGCTGCAACCTTGTATATCAAACTTATGTGTTTTACATGTTTTTTTTGGGGGGGTATCCAGTCTATGTTATTTTCTATACATACACTTATTCATCTGCAAATAAGGACGGTTTTATTTATTTATTTCCATTCTGTATATTTTTTAAGCCCTTTTCTTACTACACCACTTAGGATTTACACTATGATACTGAATAGAAGTAGTGAGAAAGGGCATTATTATCTTCTTTATAATTTTAGGAAGAATGTGATCTCTTTGTTTTATGAGTTATGATGTTAGCTGTAAATATTTTTGTAGATATTTGTTATAGAACTGGGGAATGTCCTCTTGATTCCTAGTTTTCTGGGAAGTTTTTTCATGAGAATGGTTTTTGGATTTTGTCAAATGTGTTTCCGGCATCAATTGATATGACCATATTGTTTAATCTATTGCTATTCTTACTTTGTAGATATGGTGGGCAGCAATTATTAGTCTTTAAACGTTGAACCAGTTTTTCATATTTGGAATAGAATCCCAGGATTCTATAATAGTTGAATAAATCTCACTTGGCCAAGTTTTGTAATTCTTTAGATACATTTTATATTCAATTTGCTAATATTTTATTTAAGATGTTTGCCTCTTTGTTAATGAAATATTTAGTCTGCTGTTCTCCTTTCTAATAAAGTCTTTATATTATTCTCTTATATAAGGTAATGTATGGGGTAAGTTAGGAAGTGTTCTCTCTGCTTTTATGTACTGGAAAGGATTGTGGAGAATTCAAATTATTTCTTCTTTAAATGATTGGTAGAATTCACCAATGAAATCATAATGGATTGGTGCCTTCCTTTTTGGAAGATTATTAATTAATGATTCACTTAATTTAATAGATGTCACACTGTTCAGATTATACTTTTCTCCTATTATGAGTTTGATAGCTTTACCTTTCAAATTATGTCCTCTTTTCATCTAACATACCAAATTTATAGGTATAGAGTTGTTTGTAACATCCTTTATTATCCCTTTAATATCTGGAAAAAATAACGTCCTTTTATTTCAGAAATACATAATTTGCGTCTTCTCTTTCTCTTTCTTTGTTTTCTTGCTTAGAAATATATCCATTTAGGAAGAAACACCTTTTTATTTTGTTGATATTCTCTACTGTTTTCTTGTTTTCGATTTTGTTGATTTCTGATCTAATATTTATTATTTATTTTCTTTTGCTTGTTTCAAGCCTTAACTTGCCCTTCTTTCTCTAGTTTCCTACAGTAAAAGCCTAGGTTATTGATTTTAGATCTTCCTTTTGTTTTTTTTCCTAATATATGCAGTGTGTCCTATAAATTTCTCTTTACATACTGCTTTTATGGCACCCCACACATTTTGATAAGTTTTATGTTCACTTCCATTTGTTTCATAATATTTTAAAGTTTCTCTTTTGATTTTAATTTTGACCTTTGTATAATTTAGAAATGTGTTGTTTAATTTCCAAACATTTGGAAATTTTCCATCTATTTTTCTGTTACTGATTTCTAATTTAATTCCATTTGGGTCTGAGAAAAAACTTCATGTATTTTCTATTCTATTGAATGTGTTAAATTGTATTTTATGACCCAAAATGTGTTTAGTCTTGATAAATTTTTATACATGTGAGAGAAAAATGTATTCTTCTGAGGTTGGATGAAGTTTCCTATGAATATTAATTTGACCAAGCTGATTGATAGTCTTGTTCAGGTCAGTTATATCCTTATTGATTTTCTGCCTACCTGATCTATCAATTACTAACATGGGCTATTGAGGACTTCAATTGCAATAGGTGATTTATCTACTTCTCTGTAGAGTTCTATTAATTTTACCTAATATATTTTGACATTATGTTGTTAGGTGTATACACATTTAGGATTGTTATATATTGTTGCAGAATTGATTCCTTTATCATAATGTCATACCTCTCCTTATCTATGATTATTTTTATTGATCTGCAGTCTGCTTTGATTGACTATAATATAGCTCCTTTAGCTTTATTTTGATTTGTGCTAGCATGGTATATATTTTATCAGTCCTTAGCTTTTAATCTATCAGCGTCTTTATATTCAAAGTGGGTTTCTTTTAGATAACATATAGCTCGGTCTTTTACTACTTTGTTGTTTATCTTTTTTGTTGCTTTTGGTTTATCCACCCTATATATCTTTATTTTTAATTGGTGCGTGTAGATCATTCATATATAAAGTGATTATTTACATAGTTTCATTATCACCTACCGTTTCCAGAGCTGTTTTTTAAGTGTTTCCAGAGCCTCCTTTATCTTCTTTCACTCATATATTATTTTACATAAATCATCTTTCAGCGTATCAATTATATTTTAAATTTTTATTGTTTTTTCCTAGAATTTACAATATACATTTATGACTAATTTAGACCACTTTAAAATAAAACTATTTTGCTTTAATTTAGTGCAGGTACCTTTTAACACAGTAATTTCAAGTACTTCCTCCATCCTTTGTGACATTGCTGTCATTCATTTCACTTATTCATATGCTATGATCACCTAATACATTACTACTATTATTATTTTGAATTATTATCTCTTAGATCAATAAAAGATGAGAAAAATAAAATATTTACTTTCTTATTTCTTGTCTGATGCTTTCTTTTTTCTTTCTCTCTTTCTTTTTAATGCAGATTTACATTTCTAACGTGTACAGTTTTCCTTCTGCCTGAAGAAAATCATTCACATTTCTTGCAGGGAAGATCTGATGGTTATAAATTTCCTCAAAATGTATTCTACTGACACTTTCTTTGTTTCTTTTTCATATTTGAAGGGAAAAAAAATGCTGGATATAAGCACAGATGTCTTGTTTTATTGGTATATTCTAGACTGCAACACATCCCTTATTTTGTGCTACCATTGACAATCTAGTTTCACCTACTTTTTAGCTTAGAACTATTCAGTCAATTGGCAACTCCATCTTTGCCCAAATGCTGGAAATGTGGGCTAAAGTAGCATTGTGTACTGCATTTGATTTTTAAACAACAATAACAAAAACCCAACACACACCCACAAAGTTTTCTGCTAGATAAAAATCAGTGTATGTCTTTCACTATCCTATGATTTGTTTCCTTTCGCTACAAAACAATCAAAGAATCTTTTGCCTCAAGGAGCAAAGTTAGATCCTCTTTAGTAGATACAAAATCACACATGCAATTTAGAAATTTTGGGGGACAAACTGAAAAAAAAGCTGAGTATTTTCAGTAGTAAATTCTCCTGTGATATTTTTTTCACTTGAAATATTTGATCAAATTTATTGTAAAATGGTAAGTATAAAAATAAGAAATGTATAAATGTGGAGATTGCCAATAGCAATTTCACTTAAAAGTGCATATAAAAACTCTTTTTATTATGTCAGGGATTTCTTAAATATATACATATGACTGACATATGTGTGTTTGATTTTTGCTTTCAGCTCTTCTATTACTATAATCCGAGCCTTCTATTTTATTCTAATATTAGTACTTAGACTTTATAGTATATTCCTATTACTGCCTCGTTGTAGTGAAACACATCATGTTCCTCCGCAATGCCTGACCCCTGGCAACCTCTAATTTGTTCTCCATCTGCATAATTTTGTCATTTGAAGAATGATATAGAAATTGAATCACACCATGTCATGTTTTCAGATTGGCCATTCTTCACTCAATATAGTTCCCTTGAGATTCACCCAAGTTATTGTATGTATCAATAGCTGATTCTTTTTCATCTCTGTGCAGTGATACATAGTATGGATCTACTGCATTTTGTTTAACCATTCACCTATTGGAGGACATATGGGGTGTTTCCAGTTTGGGGCTGTTACAAATAAAGCTGCTATAAACATTCATGTAATGTTTGGGTCCAAACATCAGCCACCTTTTTGGTAAATAAACTTTTATTGAAAGATAGTCACAGTCATTAATTTACCAATTGTCTGTCACTGCTGGCATGTTACAGATTTGCCTGTGGCAGAGTTAAATAATTGCAACAGATACTGTATGACTTGCAAGTTTAAAATAATTGCTAGCTGGCCTTTTAAAGATTTTGCCAGCTCTTGATCGAAAGAGCAGAAATCAGAATAGATCAATTCATTAATTTAATTTAATTTATATGTTTCATTAAAAATGTTTTTTCTCTATATCATGGTTCAGCAAACAAAATTGTGAGACAAATCGTGTACATAATTTTTGTTTTCTTTTTTACAAAGGAAAGGAAGGAAAGAAGAAAGAAGGAAGTGAGGGAGGGAGGAAGGAAAGGAAAAAGGAAGAAAGTAATGTGACAGAGACTTTATGTGGCCCTCAAAGCCTAAACATTTTACTCTCTGGCCCTTTACAGAAAAAGTTTGCTGGCTCCAAAGATCTTAGATATCTCTACTGGAAAGGAAGGAATTGAATGGCACTTAAGATAAATTTAGAAATCGCGCTATAAAAGAAGACTTAGAGAGATGGAAGGAGGTGAGTGACAATTCTCACTGAGATACATAAAGCGATCTCCATTTTTTTGAAGAAGCAATTTTGAAAAAATAAATGCCTTGTTCAGTATTATACAAAGTGTGAGAAACAAAGTTAGGAGGACAACTTGGTTATCTTATCAAATATCTCTAGCTCATCCACTAAAATAAGATTAGCAGAATAGATAGAATGAAGAGACTAACAACACAAATAAAACAGTATAAAAATATACCCAAATATCAAAAACATGTATACATACAATTCAAC